>NC_083772.1:34941673-35006673 GCF_963514075.1 Conger conger | reverse complement strand
CCTACCCGGGGGAACTGCTTCCTTGTTGAGAAATATTAACATCGGCAGACCATTGCAATTAAGTGCCATCAAACTGCTGACACAAAGTCACTGCACCGTGCCCACTTCCGCTATTCCACGTTAAACCCCTAAATGTGCCACAAGCTCTAGGTGCAAGTAACCTCAGCTGCCTGTGATTGGAGCACACAGCCCAAAATGGACCAGCTTACAGCTGACCATTACAACTACACACACAATTACACACACAAATACATTACATAACTGCCATTTAGCAGATGATCTTATCCAGAAAATCAATGCTGAAAAAAGGGGGACCCGAGTATCGGAATGTGTAGCTCAAGGCTTTAAATTAATTTCAGTCACGCAGCTAATATGGGAAACACTGGGGACGGGTACATCTACATGTTCTGGAACACACTGTACACACTGCACTGCACACACACACACACACACACACACACACACACACACAGATCTCCTACCTGATCCAAACACACACACACACACACACACACACACACACAGATCTCCTACCTGATCCCGCATCAATGGACTGGCCCCGCCTCTCTGACCCCAGCCGTGAGGAGGAGCCGGGCATGCTCATTGGCTCCGAGCGCACGGGCTGAATCCTGCAGCACACAGACACACACACCCTGATCAGCTACACATCACGGCTCAGTGCACACACACAATGCACACAGAAAAACACACGCTCACTCACTCACTCAGTGTGTAGTTGTGGTGTGTATGTGTAGTCAGTGTGTAGTTGTGGTGTGTATGTGTAGTCAGTGTGTAGTTGTGGAGCGTATGTGTAGTCAGTGTAGTTGTGGTGCGTATCTGTAGTCAGTGTGTAGTTGTGGTGCGTATGTGTAGTCAGTGTGTAGTTGTGGTGCGTATGTGTAGTCAGTGTGTAGTTGTGGTGTGTATGTGTAGTCAGTGTGTAGTTGTGGTGTGTATGTGTAGTCAGTGTGTAGTTGTGGAGCGTATGTGTAGTCAGTGTAGTTGTGGTGCGTATGTGTAGTCAGTGTGTAGTTCTGGTGCATATGTGTAGTCAGTGTGTAGTTGTGGTGTGTATGTGTAGTCAGTGTGTAGTTGTGGTGTGTATGTGTAGTCAGTGTGTAGTTGTGGTGTGTATGTGTGGTCAGTGTGTAGATGTGTATGTGTAGTCAGTGTGTAGTTGTGGTGTGTATGTGTAGTCAGTGTGTAGTGGTGTGTATGTGTGGTCAGTGTGTAGTTGTGGTGTGTATGTGTGGTCAGTGTGTAGTTGTGGTGTTTATGTGTGGTCAGTGTGTAGTTGTGGTGTGTATGTGTGGTCAGTGTGTAGTTGTGGTGTGTATGTGTAGTCAGTGTGTAGTTGTGGTGTGTATGTGTAGTCAGTGTGTAGTTATGGTGTGTATGTGTGGTCAGTGTGTATGTGTAGTCAGTGTGTAGTTGTGGTGTGTATGTGTGGTCAGTGTGTATGTGTAGTCAGTGTGTAGTTGTGGTGTGTATGTGTAGTCAGTGTGTAGTTGTGGTGTGTATGTGTGGTCAGTGTGTAGTTATGGTGTGTATGTGTGGTCAGTGTGTATGTGTGGTCAGTGTGTAGTTGTGGTGTGTATGTGTAGTCAGTGTGTAGTTGTGGTGTGTATGTGTGGTCAGTGTGTAGTTGGAGTATCAGTGTGTGTGGGCTGAGCGCACCGCAGGCTGTGTAGATCCATCGCCTCGCTGTGGAAGTGCAGCAGAGGATGCTGGGACTCATTGGGCGCGTGTGGCTGCAGCACGGATGAGCTGGAGGAAATGACGGTGGTCTGGCCCGACGGGTGCAGCGTCTTAAACTGGAACTGAGGGCCCATCCACAGCCGCCGATGGGGCCCGGTGTGGGTCACTATCTCCACCTGAGAACACAGAGCAACACTGAGCAACACTGTCACTATCTCCACCTGAGAACACAGAGCAACACTGAGCAACACTGTCACTATCTCCACCTCAGAACATAGAGCAACACTGTTACTATCTCCATCTGAGAACACTGAGCAACACAGTCACAATCTCCACCTGAGAACACAGAGCAAGACTGTCACTATCTCCATCTGAGAACACAGAGCAACACTGTCACTATCTCCACCTGGGAACACAGAGCAACACTGAGCAAAATTGTCACTATCTCCACCTGGGAAGACAGGGCAACACTGAGCAACACAGTCACTATCTCCACCTGAGAACACAGAGCAACACTGTCACTATCTCCATCTGAGAACACAGAGCAACACTGAGCAACACTGTCACTATCTCCACCTGAGAACACAGAGCAACACTGTCACTATCTCCACCTAAGAACACAGAGCAACACTGAGCAACACTGTCACTATCTCCACCTGAGAACACAGAGCAACACTGAGCAACACTGTCAAAATCTCCACCTGAGAACACAGAGCAACACTGTCACTATCTCCATCTGAGAACACAGAGCAACACTGAGCAACACTGTCACTATCTCCACCTGAGAACACAGAGCAACACTGTCACTATCTCCACCTAAGAACACAGAGCAACACTGAGCAACACTGTCACTATCTCCACCTGAGAACACAGAGCAACACTGAGCAACACTGTCACTATCTCCACCTGAGAACACAGAGCAACACTGTCACTATCTCCACCTAAGAACACAGAGCAACACTGAGCAACACTGTCACTATCTCCACCTGAGAACACAGAGCAACACTGTCACTATCTCCACCTAAGAACACAGAGCAACACTGAGCAACACTGTCACTATCTCCATCTGAGAACACAGAGCAACACAGAGCAACACTGTCACTATCTCCACCTGAGAACACAGAGCAACACTGTCACTACCTCCATCTGAGAACACAGAGCAACACTGAGCAACACTGTCACTATCTCCACCTGGGAAGACAGGGCAACACTGAGCAACACTGTCACTATCTCCACCTGAGAACACAGAGCAACACTGAGCAACACTGTCACTATCTCCACCTGAGAACACAGAGCAACACTGAGCAACACTGTCACTATCTCCACCTGAGAACACAGAGCAACACTGTCACTATCTCCATCTGGGAACACAGAGCAACACTGAGCAACATTGTCATTATCTCCACCTGGGAAGACAGGGCAACACTGAGCAACACAGTCACTATCTCCACCTGAGAACACAGAGCAACACTGAGCAACACTGTCACTATCTCCACCTGGGAACACAGAGCAACACTGTCACTATCTCCACCTGAGAACACAGAGCAACACTGAGCAACACTGTCACTATCTCCACCTGAGAACACAGAGCAACACTGTCACTATCTCCACCTAAGAACACAGAGCAACACTGAGCAACACTGTCACTATCTCCATCTGAGAACACAGAGCAACACAGAGCAACACTGTCACTATCTCCACCTGAGAACACAGAGCAACACTGTTACTACCTCCATCTGAGAACACAGAGCAACACTGAGCAACACTGTCACTATCTCCACCTGGGAAGACAGGGCAACACTGAGCAACACTGTCACTATCTCCACCTGAGAACACAGAGCAACACTGTCACTTATCTCCACCTGAGAACACAGAGCAACACTGATCAAACACTGTCACTATCTCCACCTGAGAACAAAGAGCAACACTGAGCAACACTGTCACTATCTCCACCTTAGAACACAGAGCAACACTGTCACTATCTCCATCTGGGAACACAGAGCAACACTGAGCAACATTGTCACTATCTCCACCTGGGAACACAGGGCAACACAGAGCAACACTGTCACTATCTCCACCTGAGAACGCAGAGCAACACTGAGCAACACAGTGCAACACTGTCACTATCTCCACCTGAGAATGCAGTGCAACACTGAGCAACAAAGTGCAACACTGTCACTATCTCCACCTGAGAACACAGAGCAACACTGTCACTATGTCCACCTGAGAACACAGTGCAAAATTGAGAAACACAGGGCAACACTGAGCAACACTGTCACTATCCACACCTGTGAACACAGAGCAACAATGTAACTATCTCCATCTGAGAACACTGAGCAACACTGTCACTATCTGCTCCTGAGAACACAGAGCAACACTGTCACTATCTCCATCTGAGAACACTGAGCAACACTGTCACTATCTCCACCTGTGAACACAGAGCAACACTGTCACTATCTCCACCTAAGAATACAGTGCAACACTGAGCAACACTGTCACTATCTCCACCTGGGAACACTGAGCAAGAGAGGGCAACACTGAGCAACACAGCAACACATCTCACCACCAGAATTCTGACAGACACACAGAGCCCTCTCAGCCAATGAGAGCTACTGTAAGGTATTCTGACAGACACACAGAGCCCTCTCAGCCAATGAGAGCGGTTGTAAGGCATTCTGACAGACACACAGAGCCCTCTCAGCCAATGAGAGCGGTTGTAAGGCATTCTGACAGACACACAGAGCCCTCTCAGCCAATGAGTGCGGTCAATAGCGCATCCTGACAGACACAGAGACAGAGTGTCTCTGAACTGCTGTTAAATGCTTTTACAGTATGCACTGCAGGCCCCAGTAGAACAATAGAGTAAATTGGAATCATAATGTAATAACCCCCAGACCCAGCAACACCATAATGAAATCCACTGGGCAAAGTCTATTAATGCAGTCCGCATCTAATGCCATTACCCAGCAGGCACTGCTTGGAGCGGAGCATCAGATAAACGTGCCCTCTGAGGGCGTCCTCACTAATGCGCTGAACGCCAAACGCATCCGAGTCTGGGTCTGCGGGTTCAAATCCTGGCTTTGCAGCTAGCAGGTACACAGCCTGAATAGTTTTGCCTTATTTCGAAATTTGTAGGTGGGTTTGTAAATGTGACTTGTATCTGAAGTTTATTTGTTGAATTACGTGATGTTTTTAAAATGTCATGAAAATTTTGATACCAATAAATGCTCAGCCAATCGCATGGGGAGGATATTCAGACGTGGGCGGGGACTCACCTGGGAGAGCCACTCCTCATCGTCCTGCCCACTGTGGTCAGACGCCAGGCTGTCATACGACTCGTGCCGTGTGATTGGCCCAGGACTCCCAGGGGGCACCACTGAGGACAGAGAGAAACATGAGTGTGTGTATGTGTGTGTGTGTGTACAGTATGTGTGTGTGTTTGGGTGTGTGTGTGTGTGTGTGTGTATGTGTGTGTGTGTGTGTGTGTGTGTGTATGTGTGTGTGTGTGTATGTGTGTGTGTGTGTGTGTGCGTCTGTACAGTATGTGAGTCCTTCTATTTGAACGTGGTCGTTATGGACAAACCATGACCAGCAGAGAGGTCCAATAACATAACACCGCTCAGGTTCAGATCAGAGATGCTGTTCCTCCCCATCATGCCCCTGCATGTCTCACAGTCATTACCAACGTGAGCATTGAAGTCCCCTAGTAGGGCTATGGAGTCAGTAGTTGGGGCCTTTTCCAGGACCCCTCCCAAACACTATTAGGCT
This sequence comes from Conger conger, assembly GCF_963514075.1. Lineage (NCBI taxonomy): Eukaryota > Metazoa > Chordata > Actinopteri > Anguilliformes > Congridae > Conger > Conger conger. The sequence continues at coordinate 35,001,207 of NC_083772.1, read as the reverse complement.
ATTAGGTGCATACCAAGGTTTTGGTGCATAAGTGCCATTTTCCAAATTTTACAGGAGAGCCAAAACAGGGGCGGACTGTAGCGTAGTGGTTAAGGTAAATGACTGGGACACGCAAGGTCGGTCGTTCTAATCCCGGTGTAGCCACAATAAGACCCCCACAGCCGTTGGGCCCTTGAGCAAGGCCCTTAACCCTGCATTGATCCAGGGTAGGATTGTCTCCTGCTTAGTCTAATCAACTGTACGTCGCTCTGGTTAAGAGAGTCTTCCAAATGGTAATAATGTAAATGTAATGTCAAACAAATTTTCGAATGAACCAAGGTTTTTTTTTTACCCTTTATTTAAATATAGTTAAGGATGGCACATCCTATATTTTGCCATTAGATAGATCTTTAGTTTAGATCTGAGTTTTCCTCTCTGCCACACATAGTCATGATGACCCACTCTTCCACTAAACAGTAAACTCTCATTGGGCGACTCCCACCCAGGGGCTCATGAGTAGCTCCACTCCCAGCCCCAGAGAAACCACCCCTCTTTCAAGAAGTTTTCCACAACCAACACTGTGCGCAGAGCCAAACTATATCTAGCTAGTACCGATCAAGCTGGTACCAAAAAAACTTTATTTGTGAGAGCGCAGGTACCAAGAGTCAGTTTCCATCACCAGAGCCAATGATGAGAGGGTCTACTCCACTCCCGTCCTTTGCCTGACGGGCATCGCACCCGACCCCTACCCTGAACCTTGGTGGTGGGCCCTCATGGTGATCCCACGTAGTCTTTTCAGGCTGAGCCCAGGGGAGGTGCGAGGGCTGCCCAAGCCACCAGGCAGTCACCAGTGGACACCTCCCACAGGCCCGGCTAGTGTGCAGAGTACGCATAAACCCCAGGGATGAGTCTCAGCAACCGGTCCCAGGCAGGGTAAACTGAACTTAATTTGTTTTTGATCATGTTCATCTGGGTCCTCACCCCAGAACAGAACTGTTTACCTTGGGAGACCCTACCAGGGGACATCAGCCCCCGATGACATAGCTCTGGAGATCATAAAAACCTATGTGGATCTAAGCACCGTGTTCAGGGTGTGTGTTCAGTTGGACAGAACTTGGGTGTTTTCCTCACCGCACTCATCAGCAAGCACCACTGCATACTCACATGCACGCACACTCACAAACGTGCACATATACACACGCATAGAAGCATGCACACATACACACACTTACAGCCAGACAGGAGATACTGGTAATGCTGCACCAGGTCAGATGCAAGCAGGAGGGGGTGGTTGGTGTTAAATGGGGGCTGGAGTTCATTCCACTGTGGTGTCCTGCTCCGAACAAACACAAGAACAGTCAGTGATTCACTTAAAACAGATACAAGAACACAGTCAGTGATTCACTAAAAATAAACACAAGAACACAGTCAGTGATTCACTCCAAACACAACACAGTCAGTGATTCACTTAAAACAGACACAAGAACAGTCAGTGATTCACTTACAATAGACACAATAACACATTCAGTGATTCACTCCAAACACAACACAGTCAGTGATTCACTTAAAACAGACACAAGAACACAGTCAGTGATTCACTTAAAGCAAACACAAGAACAGTCAGTGATTCACTCCAAACACAACACAGTCCGTGATTCACTCCAAACAGAAACGAGAACAGTCAGTGATTCACTCCAAACAGAAACAAGAACACAGTCAGTGATTCACTCCAAACACAACACAGTCAGTGATTCACTTAAAACAGACACAAGAACACAGTCAGTGATTCACTTAAAGCAAACACAAGAACAGTCAGTGATTCACTCCAAACAGAAACGAGAACAGTCAGTGATTCACTCCAAACAGAAACAAGAACACAGTCAGTGATTCACTGCAAACACAACACAGTCAGTGATTCACTCCAAACAGAAACGAGAACAGTCAGTGATTCACTCCAAACAGAAACAAGAACACAGTCAGTGATTCACTCCAAACACAAGAACAGTCAGTGATTCACTCCAAACAGAAACGAGAACAGTCAGTGATTCACTCCAAACAGAAACAAGAACACAGTCAGTGATTCACTGCAAACACAACACAGTCAGTGATTCACTTAAAACAGACACAGGAATACAGTCAGTGATTCACTTAAAGCAAACACAAGAACAGTCAGTGATTCACTCCAAACACAACACAGTCAGTGATTCACTCCAAACAGACACAAGAACAGTCAGCGATTCACTCCAAACAGAAACGAGAACAGTCAGTGATTCACTCCAAACAGAAACGAGAACAGTCAGTGATTCACTCCAAACAGAAACGAGAACAGTCAGTGATTCACTCCAAACAGAAACAAGAACATAGTCAGTGATTCACTGCAAACAGAAACGAGAACAGTCAGTGATTCACTCCAAACAGAAACAAGAACAGTCAGTGATTCACTCCATACACAAGAACACAGCTGAAGATACAATAGGTCATTTCAGACTCCTAACGGTCAAGAGAGGAATTGCAGCAACAAACAAACACCCTCAAACCACTATACCTGGCCAGGGTCCAGCAGGCTCGTGGACTGGTGCTGAGCTCCAGGGGCGTGTCGTCGCTTATCTTCTGAGCTGTGCTGATTGGCCGGGGCTCCAGCACGTGCTCCACCAGGTTACCATAGCAACTGAGGATGTAGAGGGAGTCCACTGCTGGCTGCTTGGACTGGTCTGTGGGGCACATGACATCGTGTGGGCGGAGCCTCATGAAAAAAACGTGCAGGGTGTGTACGGTGAGTGTGCAGGGCGTGTACGGTGAGTGTGCAAGGCGTGTACGGTGAGTGTGCAGGGCGTGTGGTGTGCAGGGTGTGTATGGTGAGTGTGCAGGGCGTGTGGTGTGCAGGGTGTGTACGGTGAGTGTGCAGGGCGTGTGGTGTGCAGGGTGTGTATAGTGAGTGTGCATGGTGTGTGTGGTGAATGTGCAGGGTGAGTACAGTGAGTGTGCAGGGCGTGTGGTGTGCAGGGTGTGTACAGTAAGTGTGCAGGGTGTGTGCGGTACAGTAAGCGGCCGTGGGCCCTGACCTTTGTCCCTCTTCATGCTGGGGTTGCTGCTGTAGCGGGAGCGGGAGGACGCAAAGACGGCCGCCACACAGAACTCTCCTCCCAGAGACTTACTGGGTGAGCTGTGCGGGGCCGGCTTGGCCTTGCTGCAGGACGGAGAAACAGAGAGCAACATTAGACAGGGCCTATAGGGAGGGGTGAGGGGACCCCCCCAATACTCAAACCTGCACCACGGAGCAGTGAGACGCAAGAGATTTTGCCAGCGAATGACCCCTCCATGGGATATCCTGTGTAAGGGGGGATGTAATAGGTGTTGAATGACCTGCAGCCTAACTCAACTCTCACCCCTCCACTTCCCTTTCACCTGTCAACACGCTCCAAATCTCTCCCGCGGGACAGGGGGTCAGTCTGGGCCTGTCCGTGGCTCGCACTGGAAGGACGTCCCTCCACAGGAAAAACAAGCAGCTATTGGCCTGTTTACATTCGCGCAGAGGGCGGGCTGAACAACCGAATCGGCACTGCGAGGTCCGTACAGGATGAGATGGAGAGATAGCGGGTCGCCCCCGTCCTGTTTCTTCGGCAGAAGCGCGAGAGGCCATGCGAACCTCCCCGTTCCCGCACAGGAAACGGAGCGTTCACAAACGCAGCTTGCCGCTTCCTGTCCCGTCCCGTTCCCTGAATTACGCCGCCCTATCAGAGGGCAGCTATACGCAGAGCAGCTGTGTTGTCTCATGTGTCCCATCTCCGCAATAACAAACTCCCCAAACAGCAGCCTCAGAGCAGGCCTGAGACCTGCCTGTCTGCACTGAGATGTGGAGGAGTCAGCTTGAGTAGAGAGCTTATTATTACATCGCTTTTTTTAAATTTTTATTGCTGATGAAACCTTCCTCTTCCTCCTCCTCCTCCTCTTCTGTACAATTTTTAGCCCCAGAGCTCGTTTTTATTTAACCTTTTTTTAACCAGGAAAAACCCATGGAGATCGAAATCTATCATGCAAGGGGGACCTGACATGAACTACAAAGTAACCCAACAAGACAGCTGAAAAAATGTAAAAATAGTGAATGAGGAATGAGACGGAGGTGTATCCAGCCGACGAGCATACCTTAGTCACAAATCGTATGTTTAAAGTTTACAGTTGAAATGCACGGCGCACAATATCTTAAACCCTTTACGCCAGCTGGTTCCAATAACCCAGGAAACAAAGTTGGGAGTTCTTGGATTGGGGAAGATTCAGTAATGCCTCGGGCTAACAAAGAACCCACAAGTTTTGGAGGCATGAGACAACCTTATAAATCAGAGAATATTATGATTTATACTGCTATCGCATGGCTGTTACTAAGGAAACCTGTGCACTCTGGTAACCGTAAGCAGACTAATGGTACCAAACCCAGTGAAGGCAGCCTGCTTAGCAGAATCTCTAAATATTCAATGAACTCAGATGACATCATGCCAGGAAGGGATGGCTGCTGAAGTTTACTCCTGAAGTTTATTCATTCATTCATTACATTAAATTACATTATTGGCATCTAGCAGACGCTCTTATCCAGAGCAAGGTACAGTTGATTCGACTAAGCAGAAGACAGTCCTCCCCTGCAGCAATGTATGTTAAGGGCCATGCTCAAGGGCCCATGGCTGTTTGTGGTTACACTGGGGATCGAGCCCCAACCTTGTGTGTTCCAGTCATGTACCTTAACCACTATGCTACAGTACTATACTACTATTCAGTACAAAATTGGCAAGCAGGAAGATTTACCAAAAAATGCTAACTAATATAAATGCGTAGAAGCCAAGTCTTGTGGTTGTGGCTGCAGAGTTGTGGCTGCCCCTCCAATGGCATTTCTACTTTTAATTTGACAAACGAGGACTCTTGACTGAGCTAATGGCATTTCCTCAAGGGCATAATTCAATCAGCGATGTCCACCATCAAAGACATCTCCCCCAATCCACTCCTCCACTCCCCCAATCCCCCCCCCCCGGCACCACAGAGTGCAAGTATCCGTTTACTCTGAGGGATAGCAGAAAATACCCCCCCATCAGGCGCCCAGTACTAAATGGTGCCACCACCACAGACAGAGAAAAGCCTCTCACTGTAAGAGATAATGAATCAGAACGAAGGTAGTGTTTCCAAAACAGCCCTCCTCAAGAGCTTCTAAAGACATCTTAATGTGTGGACTGGATCTTAGTCCTGACTTCTGAACCATTGAACATCATGTCCTGCTTGAGACACTTAGGCAAAATGTGGGTATTGCCGAGCCTGCCCTGGATTAGTTTTCCTCATTCCTGTCCGACTCGAGTTTTGAGTATCTGTTGGGAATTATGTATCATCATCAACCGCTTCGTGGCGGCACAGATAGTGCAGTGGGTAGCAGTGGGGACCGCCTCACAGCAAGGATGTCCTGGGTTCGAATCCCCGTCGGCCGGGGCCTCTTTGTGCGGAGTTTGCATGTTCTCCCCGTGTCTGCGTGGGTTTCCTCCGGGTACTCCGGTTTCCTCCCACAGTCCAAAGACATGCACGTTAGGCTGATTGGAGTGTCTAAATTGCTCGTAGGTATGAGTGTGTGAGTGAATGGTGTGTGTGCCCTGCGATAGACTGGCGACCTGTCCAGGGTGTATTCCTGCCTTTCGCCCAATGTATGCTGGGATAGGCTCCAGCCCCCTGCAACCCTGATCAGGATAAGCGGGTTCAGATAATGGATGGATGGATGGATCAACCGCTCCATCATGTGGTGTGCCCCAAGGCTCTGTACTAGGTCCAGTTCTATTCACCTTACATATGCATCCCCTAGGGAAGATTATTTGTCAATTTTCAGGCTTTCTGAAAATCACAGGTGCCAAAATGATTGGCACCCCTAACAATTATTATTGCAAATAAAAGCAAAGTTTAGTTAATCGCAGTCTAAAGGAACTATATTGTGTCATTCCATGAGTTTCTGTTTCACTAGAGTTTAAAAACGAGGCAACAAGCATGCAAAATCCCTTTGTCAACCATCAGCCTGGGAAAAGCCAAAGACCTGTCAATTCAAAAGACACAGATGGTAATTGACCATCACAAGTCAGTTAATGGGTACAAAAACATCCATAAATGGTCAAATATACTAATTAGCACTGTAGGGGCAATATTAAAAAGGTGTACAACATATGGAATGGTTTTACAAGTGCATATTTTCCCATGGACATGTTATGGAGATGCTTTGCTGCCAGTGGCACCATTTAAGATCAATGGCACAATTAATTCAACAAAGTACCAGGAAATCTTGGCAGAAAATCTGGTTGCCTCTGCTAGGAAGCTAAGACATGGTCGTCCGTAGATTATCCAGCAGGACAAATCTACACAGAAATGGTTAAGAAAAAATAACAACCATGTTGTGCAATGGCCATCTCAGTCTCTAGACTTAAATCTCAACAACCACTGGTCTGAACTGAAGAATGGGACATCCCAAGGATATCAAAGTTCTGCATGGGGGAATGGAAAAAAACCCCTCCAAATGTGTTCTTTAACCTTATCAAAAATGATATGAAAAGACATGTGGCTGTCATATTTGCCAGGGGTGTTTGCATAAAGTATTAATCCAGGGGTACCAATAATTGTGGAACCTGTTTTTTGGGGAAATCTATTTTTTATTGTAAGACTTTGGTTGATTCCACTGAATCATTAGTAAAGCGCACTACTTTATGCATGTTGGAAAATGAAATTTACTGTATATTTTTTAGTTCACAGCACGTTTTGTGAAGATTTATCAGAGGTACCAACAATTCTGGCGCCCAAGATACATTGGGAATTTCAGCTCCACATACAGTGCACTCCCAAACTGTTCCCACCGCTCTGCAAACCCGTAATTTAATGGTCTTCTTTACTCCAGGGTCTTTATCCTAAATCACCAACTGGAACAAAAGTTCTCAGCGACTTTGGCTTTAATCAAACACCAGAGAATCAATTTCTCTTGCACATAACAACAACCCGGCGATTACCCAATTAGATAATAAAATTGTCACATTAAATTAAAGAGCAAAGAGGGGCCACTGCGTGTGTGTAATTTAGAGCGCAACACACACCGCATCCCTCGATTACGCCCCCAGAAAAAGCAGCGGAGGCAGCGTAATGAAAGCAAGGTGCAGCTCCTCAGACTGGCTCCATTTTAAACTGTACTTCAGCGCAGACAAACAGAGAGGCTCCATTTTAAACTGTACTTCAGCGCAGACAAACAGAGAGGCTCCATTTTAAACTGTACTTCAGCGCAGACAAACAGAGAGGCTCCATTTTAAACTGTACTTCAGTGCAGACAAACATAGAGGCTCCATTTTAAACTGTACTTCAGCACAGACAAACATAGAGGCTCCATTTTAAACTGTACTTCAGCACAGACAAACAGACATAGAGGCTCCATTTTAAACTGTACTTCAGCGCAGACAAACGGAGAGGCTGCATTTTAAACTGTACTTCAGCGCAGACAAACAGAGAGGCTCCATTTTAAACTGTACTTCAGCGCATACAAACATAGAGGCTCCATTTTAAACTATACTTCAGCGCAGATGGACAGAGAGCCTCTATTTTAAAGTATACTTCAGCACAGACAGGCAAACTACATCCTCACTGTAGCTCTGTGGAATTATCACTCACACCCATATTATAGCTCTGTGGGATTATCACACACACATTTACTGCAGCTTTGTGGTATTATCGCTGACACATACCATTACTGTAGCTATTTGGGATAATCAATGAGACACACCCTTACTCTAGATCTGTGGGATTATCATTGACACACACCCTTACACTAGCTCTGTGGGATTATCACTGACACACACACCCTTACTGTAGCTCTGTGAGATTATCACTGACACACACACCCTTACTGTAGCTCTTTGGGATTATCAATGAGACACACCCTTACTCTAGATCTGTGGGATTATCATTGACACACACCTTTACTGTGGCTTTTTGGGATTATCACTGACACACACACCCTTACTGTAGCTTTGTGGGATTATCACTGACACACATGCCTTTACTGGGTAATTCCAGCATTATGGATGTGACATTTGGACACAAAATGACAAACAAAATCCATGAAAATAACAATAACAAAAATCCCGTAAAACTTTTCTTACATGGGAAAAAAATGCTAAAGGATATTACCATTTGGCTGAGGAGACAGGCCAAAATTCTTTTTGTTAAACCAGAAAAAATGTGACAAATGGATGTGATGCAAAAAGACAGGTATTTGGGGGAGACTATACACTTTCTAAAAATTTTGAAAATAGAATTTAAAAAAATATTTCTCCTCCTGGTGCTCGGGCCTGTTACCCATGTTTGTCGTGTTTTTTATTAGGAAATACCAGCGTTACGGATGTGACACCATCGCGTTATGGATGTGGCACCATCGCGTTATGGATGTGGCACCATCGCGTTATGGATGTGACACCATCGCGTTATGGATGTGGCACCATCGCGTTATGGATGTGGCACCATCGCGTTATGGATGTGGCACGTCTGAAATGCACATTGTTTGACAATCTACTTCCCAATTAAATTCTATTATAACACATTTGTTATCATCTGAGATGATTCTGAATGTCAGTTTTGACATTGAGAAAACCATCTGAAATGGTTTTGAATGTTTTCAACATGGCTGCCAAATAGCTTTGATTTCAATGGTAATGGGACTAATAAATCAGTTTTGAGCTACATTTTATCAGATTTCAAAATGGTCACTTAATTGGGAAGTAAGTTTATTTTTTCCATTCTCAGGTTTACATTACTGTGGAATTGCCCTACTGCAACTTTGTGGGATTATCACTGAAAAGTGAAACTGTGTTACCCTCAAAAATGACAAGTCTTGAAAACAGTTGGAAATTCACTGGGAAAAGAAAAAATAAGCAGAGAGAGAAAGAGAAAAAGGGAAAGAGAGAGAGAGATAGAGAGAAAAAGAGAGAGGAGAGGGGGGCCTGGCATGCTTTGACCGAGGTGGGGGAAACTCACCATGGAGTTTTAATGGTAAAACATCCTGCCCCAGAGAGGTACGGTCTTGATGGGGGAAAGAGATAGAGATAGATGGAAAGATCATTAATAAAGATCATCATCATTCAGTTAAAGTATTACCACAAAGAGCAGCAAAGTCTTATTAGCAGAGACAACCAGACTTTCAGCCAAAATATCCTGGTACTTCACTGAATTCATTGCACCATTGATCTTAAATAGTGCCCCTGGACCACTGGCAGCAAAACCTCTACAAAATATCAATGACCCACCTCCATATTTGACAATAGGTATGGGTGCTCCAATGAGGTTTGGCAAACTCCAGATGTTTGGTTAAGTTCACTGTGCTCAGTGAGGTCTGTCTTTGTGCCACCCTTCAAAATAGTTTGTTGCTATGGAGGTGGAGTTTTATAGTTCTTTTTGAGACTTGGTGACCCCAAGATGCAATGAATCTCTGCAATTCTTAACTCATGATCTACGGATTCTTTATGGCCTTCCTCACCGCACATCACATTTTTCCACTCTGCGATAAGACCTCTGTGACCACACCCACTCTGCCATAAGACCTCTGTGACCACGCCCACTCTGCCATAAGACCTCTGTGACCACACCCACTCTGCTGTGAGACCTGTGACCACGCCCACTCTGCTGTAAGACCTGTGACCACACCCACTCTGCTGTAAGACCTGTGACCACGCCCACTCTGCTGTAAGACCTGTGACCACGCCCACTCTGCTGTGAGACCAGTGACCATGCCCCCTCCACAGTCTGGTGTCTATGACCACGACCACTCTGATTGTTCCGAAACCAGATTACTTACCATCCTTTAAAATAACAACACTGTCAGAACTGCACATGACAGCCAGTTATAAGTGTGTGTGACCTGTAGCTGAGGGTGCAATGCTGAGCTCACCCTGTACGCTTGGTGATGGTTCCCAGGGTAACGGGCTGCTTGACCTGTGCCAGGGGCTGAACCACAGTCAGGCTGGGCAGGGGGGAGAGCCGCGGGTTCGCCAGGTTGTTGTTGCTCAGGTTGTTGTAGGACTCCGCGCTGCTCAGTTTTGCTAGATGGGGAGGGGAGGGGAGGGGAGGGAAAATTAGCTTTCACACCAGGAACCTGCAGGGGCTACCTGCATCTACGAGCTCCTACAGGCCATCAGCAGAGAGACATGTTTACCAGCTGAAGGCCATCAGGAGAGAGACATGTCTCTGTACCCACAGGCCTTCAGGAAAGAGACATGTCTCTGTACCCACAGGCCTTCAGGAGAGAGACATGTCTCTGTACCCACAGGCCTTCAGGAGAGAGACATGTCTATGAGCCCACAGGCCTTCAGGAGAGAGACATGTCTATGAGCCCACGGGCCTTCAGGAGAGAGACATGTCTCTGTACCCACAGGCCTTCAGGAGAGAGACATGTCTCTGTACCCACAGGCCTTCAGGAGAGAGACATGTCTATGAGCCCACAGGCCTTCAGGAGAGAGACATGTCTCTGTACCCACAGGCCTTCAGGAGAGAGACATGTCTCTGTACCCACAGGCCTTCAGGAGAGAGACATGCCTATGAGCCCACAGGCCTTCAGGAGAGAGACATGCCTATGAGCCCAGAGGCCTTCATCCCTCTTTCCACTCACTCATGAATACAACCCAAAGATATTCAAACTCTTACACTCTTACCATGGCAGTACGTATGGCCACCGCAATTTTATCTACTTTCATTTCACATCACATTAATGAAGCTCTTATCCAGAGCAACGTACAATTGATTAGACAATCCCCCCCTGGAGCAATGCAAGGTTAAGGGTCCAATGGCTGTGCGGATCTACACCGGGGATCAAACCACCGACCTTGCAGGTCCCAGTCATGTACCTTAACCACTACACTAAAGGCTGCCCTCATTTTCCTAACCACTAAATAATGGTTTACACAAAACACATTTCAAAGACACCAACAAATGTAATTACGCAGTTTTAAAGGGTTTCCTGTGAGGCCTAATGGCTTTTATGGGAAGAGAGCGAGAGACTGGAGAAGATTCCTGAAAACAGGAACAAAGGACAGGGAATATCATGTTTAAGGAGAAAGATAAATACAGGCCTGTGTGCGGCACATGTGGGACTGATCAGGGATTCACTCACGTCAGCAAGCAGGACAGCTCACAAGGCTAACAGCCTGCTAACATTCCCTAGCACTCACACCACACTGGTGACCAAGGCAGCCCATGTGGCTAACCAGGGCGGTGCACAGACATTTTGGGGGGCAGGGGCTCAAGCAAAAAAAAGAAAGAAAAAAGGGGCACACACCCCACCGACACACACTATCCACTATCCCCGATGTTGCCACACCGCCGCCACCTATAATCACACACTATGTTCATAACATGGGACCTGTTTAAATTCTACTGAAACACATTACTCCATGAAGAAACCACAGATTAGATAGATGTAGTAATGCAAGTCAGTCAGAGTAAGTAATGTAGTCAATCAGTGTTCATTAGAAGTAATGATAATATTCTAGATCGGTAGTCCTACTCTGACATGCTTGATACATAAGCCCCCTAAATTTGGGGTTTCAAAACTTTCTTTGGCTTTCATGTTCTGTATCATTTTGTTACACTGCATATATTTTGTAATGAGACAAATGGTACAACTACAGAAGTTTGATTTCATGAACATGTTTTTGAGCATCACACGGAGAGGAAAAGAAACCAGTATTCAAAAGGACATGCGCACGCACGCACGCACACACTACTGAACACATTCTGAGTTGATGCTCATGGTCACCAGGTTTCACTGATGCTGAACTATGTGAAACGGCTGCTTGGTGATGAATCAAATTAGGGACTTCATGCAGGGGCAGGACACAAAACACACACACACACACATATACTCACTCACTAACGTACACACATACACTCCCACTCACACACACTCACACACTCGCACACATATACTCACTCACGAACGTACGTACACACACACACACACACACACTCACACACGTTCGCTCTCTCACTCTCTCACGCACACACACACACACACGTTCGCTCTCTCTCTCACGCACACACACACACACACACACACACTCACACACACACACACACACACACACACTCACGCACAAACTCTCTCTCACACACGCGCACACACACTCACGTATGCATGCACACACACACACACACACACACTCACACACACTCACACACACTCATACACACACACACACACACACGCACACACACGCACAAACTCTCTCTCTCACACACACACACACTCACGTATGCATGCACACACACACACACACACACACGCACACACACTCACTCACACATACTCACTCACTAACCTACACACACACACACGTTCTCTCTCTCTCACTCTCTCACGCAAACACACACACACACACACACTCACACACATATACAGTGGGAGCAATAATTATTTGATCCCTTGGGATTTTGTAGGTTTGCCCACTTACAAAGAATGGAACTGTGTATAATTTTAATCATTGGTACATTTTAACATTGAGAGACAGAATATCACAAAATAATCCACAATGACAACATCATATAAATTTTATTAATTTATGATCGTATTTTTGCATGAAATAAGTATTTGATCCCCTACCAATCAGCAATAATTCTGGCTCCCACAGACCTGTTAGTTTTCCATTAAGAAGCACTCCTAATCTCAACTCATTACCCAAAACACCTGTGTCAACTCGTTACATTGTTATGTAGCTGTATAAAAGACACCTGTCCACACAATCAATCAGATTCCAACGTTTCCACCATGGGCAAGACAAAGGAGCTGTCTAAGGACATCAGGGACAAAATTGTAGACCTGCACAAGGCTGGGGTGGGCTACAAGAAAATAAGCAAGCAGCTTGGTGAGAAGTTAACAACTGTTGGAGCAATTATTAGAAAATGGAAGAAACACAAAGTCACCGCCAATCTTCCTCGGTCTGGGGCTCCACGCAAGATCTCGCCTCGTGGGATATCAATGATCATGAGAAAGGTCAGGGATCAGCCCAGTACTACACAGGAGGAGCTTGTTAATGATCTGAAGGCAGTTGGGACCACAGTCATGAAGAGAACCATCAGTAACACACTACACCGTGAAGGATTAAAATCCTGCTGCGCGCGCGCAAGGTTCCTCTCCTGAAGAAGGCACTTGTACAGGCCCGTCTGAAGTTTGCCAAAGAACACCTGGATGATCCAGAGGAGTACAACCCCAAGAACACCATCCCCACTGTGAAGCACGGAGGAAATGCTTTGGGGGTGTTTCTCAGCTAAGGGGACAGTACGACTTCACCGTATCGAGGGGAGGATGAATGGGGCCATGTACCAGGAAATTTTGGGCGACAACCTCCTTCCGTCAGTGAGAGCACTGAAAATGGGTCTGACCCAAAACATACGGCCAAGGCAACAAAGGAGTGGCTCAAAAAGAAGCATATTAAGGTCCTGGAGTGGCCTAGCCAGTCTCCAGACCTAAATCCCATTGAAAATCTGTGGAGGGAGCTGATCAAATAATTATTGCTCCCACTGTACTCACTCACTAACATACACACACACAGACAGGTTCTCGCTCCCCCATCTCTCTCACGCACACACACTCACACACTCACACACACACACACACTCACGCACAAACTCTCTCTCTCACACACGCGCACACACACACTCACGTATGCATGCACACACACACACACATACTCACACACACTCACACACACTCACACACACTCACACACACACGCACACACACGCACAAACTCTCTCTCTCACACACACACACTCACGTATGCATGCACACACACACACACACTCACTCACACACTCACACACACACACACACACACACACACACACACACACACACTGACGTATGCACGCTCACACAGCCTCCGTGTGGTAGAGAGATGAAAGGGCAGTGAAGAAGCAGGAAGCAGGCTGGAAAGCGATCACAGGACATCAGAAGAACCGCAGTATGGGAGGAACAGAGAGCAAAAGTCCAAATGAATTTAGCATCTTCGCAAAAGCGGTCTCTTCACCTCCCTTTCCCTCTTCCTTCTTCACTCCTACTTCTCTCACTCTCAATTTCTCCTCCTTTACATCCTGGTGTCTTTTCCCTCACCTTTTCTCCCTCACCCCCTTTCACCCTCTTTCACTCCCTCCATCTTTTACTCTCTCTCCACCTTTTCTCTCCCGGGCTCTCTCCCCCCCCACCCCAGTCCACTCTCAGGCACTATGGTGAGAGCGGGCAGACAGACTCAGTCACAGCCAGTGAGTGCATCCCCCCGCAGTGATCCAATCAGGATGGAGACACTGATGAACACGCCTGAGTGCCCGTCACATGATCAGGGAGCCGCGGCTGACGGCAATATGCTGGGAGGGTCAGAGCAGGAAGTTTGACGGAGTTTATCGTCACTACAACAACCCCTCCACCAGCAGGGGAAGAACTCAGTCATCTCCCATCACTACAACAACCCTCCACCAGCAGGGGAAGAACTCAGTCATCTCCCATCACTACAACAACCCTCCACCAGCAGGGGAAGAACTCAGTCATCTCCCATCACTACAACAACCCTCCACCAGCAGGGGAAGAACTCAGTCATCTCCCATCACGACAACAACCCTCCACCAGCAGGGGAAGAACTCAGTCATCTCCCATCACTACAACAACCCTCCACCAGCAGGGGAAGAACTCAGTCATCTCCCATCACGACAACAACCCTCCACCAGCAGGGGAAGAACTCAGTCATCTCCCATCACTACAACAACCCTCCACCAGCAGGGGAAGAACTCAGTCATCTCCCATCACGACAACAACCCTCCACCAGCAGGGGAAGAACTCAGTCATCTCCCATCACTACAACAACCCTCCACCAGCAGGGGAAGAACTCAGTCATCTCCCATCACGACAACAACCCTCCACCAGCAGGGGAAGAACTCAGTCATCTCCCATCACTACAACAACCCTCCACCAGCAGGGCAAGAACTCAGTCATCTCCCATCACGACAACAACCCTCCACCAGCAGGGGAAGAACTCAGTCATCTCCCATCACTACAACAACCCTCCACCAGCAGGGCAAGAACTCAGTCATCTCCCATCACGACAACAACCCTCCACCAGCAGGGGAAGAACTCAGTCATCTCCCATCACTACAACAACCCTCCACCAGCAGGGGAAGAACTCAGTCATCTCCCATCACGACAACAACCCTCCACCAGCAGGGGAAGAACTCAGTCATCTCCCATCACTACAACAACCCTCCACCAGCAGGGCAAGAACTCAGTCATCTCCCATCACGACAACAACCCTCCACCAGCAGGGGAAGAACTCAGTCATCTCCCATCACTACAACAACCCTCCACCAGCAGGGGAAGAACTCAGTAATCTCCCATCACTACAACAACCCTCGACCAGCAGGGGAAGAACTCAGTCATCTCCCATCACGACAACAACCCTCCACCAGCAGGGGAAGAACTCAGTCACCTCCCATCACGACAACAACCCTCCACCAGCAGGGGAAGAACTCAGTCATCTCCCATCACGACAACAACCCTCCACCAGCAGGGGAAGAACTCAGTCATCTCCCATCACTACAACAACCCTCCACCAGCAGGGGAAGAACTCAGTCATCTCCCATCACTACAACAACCCTCCACCAGCAGGGCAAGAACTCAGTCATCTCCCATCACGACAACAACCCTCCACCAGCAGGGGAAGAACTCAGTCATCTCCCATCACTACAACAACCCTCCACCAGCAGGGGAAGAACTCAGTAATCTCCCATCACTACAACAACCCTCCACCAGCAGGGGAAGAACTCAGTCATCTCCCATCACGACAACAACCCTCCACCAGCAGGGGAAGAACTCAGTCATCTCCCATCACTACAACAACCCTCCACCAGCAGGGCAAGAACTCAGTCATCTCCCATCACGACAACAACCCTCCACCAGCAGGGGAAGAACTCAGTCATCTCCCATCACTACAACAACCCTCCACCAGCAGGGGAAGAACTCAGTCATCTCCCATCACGACAACAACCCTCCACCAGCAGGGGAAGAACTCAGTCACCTCCCATCACTACAACAACCCTCCACCAGCAGGGGAAGAACTCAGTCATCTCCCATCACGACAACAACCCTCCACCAGCAGGGGAAGGCACAACATGTTTTGGGTGGGTGGGTGGGTGGGTGGGGGAGGAGGGTGCATAAAGAATGGGACAGAAGAAATCCCAAAAAATGCAGATGGCGCTTCAAAAGAAGCAGTGAAATGGGGTCGCCTGTGGAAAAGACATCAGCAGGTAGCCTGGCCTCCTGTAAACCACATGGGTCTGTAAACCACACAGGGCTGTAAACCACATGGGTCTGTAAACCACACAGGGCTGTAAAGCGCATAAGTCTGTAAACCACTGGGGTCTATAAAGCGCACAGGTCTGTAAACCTGTAAAATCTGTAAACCACTGGGGTCTATAAAGCGCACAGGTCTGTAAACCTGTAAAATCTGTAAACCACAAGGGTCTGTAAACCAAACAAGTCTGTAAACCACATGGGTCTGTAAAGCGCACAGGTCTGTAAAGCACTGGGGTCTTTGCCAGAAAATTAACATGAATGAGGATGGTCAAGAAGCTCAGATCTAATTGGCCCTTTAAACCGAAGTATAAGTGGGCCCACAAACAGAGCAGAGGTTTTTTCAGTGACCACCAAGCATACCATGTTGTGTGAGAAATTACTGAGTCAAAAAGCAACAACAAACAAAGAATTCACTTCGAGAACCAAGCACAATGCGGTCACGCTGAATCTTGGCTTAAGAAATGAACACTTCAACAAGAAAATGGCTACAGCCACATCACAAGAACCTATCATTCAGCTAAAGCCTGGTCTGGTGATGTTCCTGACATAATGGGAATGCAACACAACTCTACCGCCCGGCAAAGAGCCAGCATTTTCTCTCTCTCACACACACACACACACACACACACACACACACACACACACACACACACACACACATACAAAATAACAAATAACAAATAACAAATAACAAATAACAAAAACAAAAATACAGATGCTTAATACAACATTCACCATAAAGACAGGCCATAATTCAACATATCCCAAATCAGCACAAACAGGACAGTAAAGAAAAGATCCAACTCCACACAGATCTGTGGAAACCAGAAGCTGGAAAGATGAAAATCATTGCAAATTCAATTAATTGTGAAAATAAACACGATGATGCTTAAGCACAACAGACCGATTGAGAAAAGATAAGAGATGAATAAGTATCTCTGTTTTGTGTAACTGGTTCCCAGTCTTAATTTGGCCACGTTCCAGCAGTCGTGAGAAGTGATACCCGGAGTATCCCATCAGCTGTTCAAACAGTTATGACATGAGAACTGCCTCTATTCACACAGTGAAGACAAACAAGCACCTCTTCATAACCGACAGGCCGAATCAGATTTTTCCGGAAACGTCCAGTCTCTCAGCGGACCTCTATCTGCCGACAGAGCGGCTGGAGGCATCTGTAGAAGGCAGCGGGCGTCACATGAATAGAGCGTGCTGGGGTCTCCTCCAGAAAAACAACACATTCGCCGCGCTCTCAAACTTATGAGAACACGTACTGGTGGACTGCTCCAGACTCACCCCTGTGAGGTAACTCCACACAGCTCCTTCAGCTAACTACAGTCTCTCACATCCGGTTCAAACATTCAACAGCAGTAGGCCCGTTATGCAACCATGTCATTTACATCTTATAATGCTTACGGTGTAGCTCAAATAGCCCTGACTAAAACCTCAAGAGTTTGCCAATTTAAATGTAATTATGACAATGTGTAAAATCTGCCAGAGACACTCAATCACACAGGCCAGCTCTGCACTTTAAGAAAACATTCATCTAGGGGCCGTGAAAGAACAGAATCTAATACAAACAAACTTCCCATCCATCTGCTCCACAGCAACACTAGGAGCTCTTAGACACAAGCAGAACACACACACATAATTCTATGAAATAAAATAATTACCATATAAATATATAATTATAATTAAATCATGTTATTAAAATACAAAAGACTGGAAATCATTTTACATAAAGCACACATAGCAAGAGTTGGGAAGTTGGAAAATACACTCTGAGCACTTTATTAGGTACACCTTATTCATGCGATTATCTAATCAGGTCAGGAGCTTCAGTTAATGTTTACATCAACCATCAGAATGGGGAAAAATGTAATCTCAGTGATTTTGTTAGCGCCTATGTATCTAGAGTTTATCCAGTGAGCAGCAGTTCAGAGGACAGAAACACCTTGTTAAGAAGTTAGAGAAGTCAACGGAGAAGGGCCAGACAGATTCGAGCAGACAGAAAGGCTACAGTAACTCAGATAACCACACTGTACAATTGTAGTGAGCAGAAAAGCATCACAGAATGCACAACACATCGAACCGTGAGGCGGATGGGCTACAACAGCAGAAGACCACGTTGGGTTCCACGTTGGCGGTGGTGTAATGGTGTGGGGAATGTTTTCTTTGGGCCAGTTAATACCAATCAATCATCGCTTGAATGCCACTACTTATTTGAGTATTGTTGCTGACCATGTGCATCCCTTCATGGCCACAATATACCCATCTTCTAATGGCTTCCAGCATGATAACGCACCATGTCACAAAGCACAAGTTGTCTCAAACTGGTTTCATGAACATGACAATGATTTCAGTGTTCTTCAGTGGCCTTCCCAGTCACCGGATCTGAATCCAATAGAACACCTTTGGGATGTGGTAGAACGGGAGGATTCGCAGCATGAATGTGCAGCTGACAAATCTGCAGAAATTGTGCGATGCAATCATGTCAACAAGGAACAGAATGACAAAAAAAAAAATGTTTCAACATGGAATCCATGCCACAAAGAATTGAGGCTGTTTTGAGTGAGTGTATGTTCCATCCATTACACACAAGCAAAAAAACAGCTTGAAAAGAAAATGTAAGAAAGATCAGCATTTGCCAGCTAATCGGTCCTGTCATCTACAGAAATGTAGGGAGTGAGAGAACCGGAACATCCTTCCTCAAAGAAAACAAACCAAATGCCAAAATGACATGTAATGAAAAAAACAAACGGAGCATAATCATTTATGCGGTGCATCGGCTGACTGAGACCACAGGATGGCAGCTCACTCAGACCACAGTTATTATTTTAAAAAGTTAAACCAAGTTCCCCTTGGTAAGAGGAGAGGCATTCTGGGTTTCCCTCAGGCTTTTAGAGAGGGGTGAAAACACGTGATGCCCTCTAAGGCCACGCAGCGTGAGCTCACCATATTCCAGGGTACGAGAAGCTACTGAAGTTACTAAAATCCACTTTGTCCACATGGACTGCTCACGACATTGTTCCCCTTGTTTCTATTTTTTTATTTGGAAAATGGCAAATTGTAAATGTTTGCCATTTATATGACGCCTTTATCCAAAGCACTGTACAAGTGATGCTTCTCATTCACCCATTCATACACATTCACACACCAACGGTGATTGACACCAACCAGCTCGTCAGGAGCATTTGGGGGTTAGGTGTCTTGCTCAGGGACACTTTGACACACACAGAGCAAGCCTCCGACTCCGACAGTCACTCTTTTTATTTCTCATCTCATCGTACCACAGCTGTTCACTCTGTCCGCCAGCAGTGCTGCATAGTCGTAGCCCAGAGGGCCGCACTGCTCGTTCGGCTGCCTGTCCAGAGGGGGCGCTGTTGTGCATTGAGATGAGATGAGGACTATCCTGCCTAACAGAACTTGCCCTCCCTGGGTGACGCTTTGGCAAATAATGCACCATCTTGGGGGAGGGCCCAACCATACACAGCATCTAAATGTTAAGGAAAAATAATTTTCAAAATCAAATAGATATTACCTGTAATCATAAAACAACACAACTACTATGTCTACAAAAGTTTAAAAAAATAAAAGACTAATAAAAGACTAGAACTCAACAACATCAATTGTTTTGAGTTTGAAGGACTGTTTTACCAATCTTCTGACAAGGCCATTCATAAAAGCCAGGGTAAATTACAGCGCGGTTCCAGCTCTGCTGGCAGAGGTCTGCATTAAACACAGGAGGCATCTGAGGAGAGCGGCCAGGAAATCTGGGAATACATTGCCACTTAGAGGACAGCTGTGGTACTGCAGGCCCTCTTCTGTGGTACTCTTCTGGACTGTGTACTGAGGAACCAGAACTCTGGCACACCATGCTGTGCCTATACACGCACACGCACACACGCACGCACGCACGCACGCACACACAGAAACACTGTCAGTCTCTCACAACCACGCTCGCACTCACACACTCACACACGCTGGCAGTTTGAAAAGATACACTATTCAGGTTTCTTGCCTAGTTCACATGATTTTTGCCACCTAATTTAAGGCAACAAAACAGAATTAAACCAAAGTAAATCAGAGAGTGCATTTCAGTCACATCGCCCCAAGACTGGAAAACTACCCAGTTCCTTTGGCACCTTAAGACTGAAATTAACTGAATGAAACTAAACTCTGGCCGGAAAATCTGGAAAACTGAAATGGCCCTTTGTTTGAATTGCTAATCCTTTCACTCTTATTGATACTGCATTCACTGAAATGTGTTCACTCAAATGGCACTTTTGGCTGCTTTCTGAATTTCAGTGTGAAAGTAATCTGAGCATGAGCAGCCTGGCATCCTCTGAGAGACAGACCTGAGGTCACACACAGTGCTCCCCAAGGCCCTCTGCTAATCTCAGTCCCTGGAAGTAGCGATTGCACTTCACAAAACAGCTCGTAATTCATTTTTTACACGAACCGCATGACACACGAGGCCACTGCTGAACCGCCTGGTGTATGTGACACGCAGTTACAGGAAAAACCAGAACCCAGCTTTAATAGAGATTAATATGAGTCAGCATTAGCAGAGGGGGGGAAATACCCTAACCACAGTTGAAGGCCCTGGATTTACGGCCGAACGTCATATTTTGGGTGGGGAAAAAAGAAATGGATTCTGACAGTGCGTGAGAGGGGATGAGCAGAAACAGATTGCAGAGTGCCGGGGAAGAATGAGTGTACCAGCAGGATGCCTCTAACATGAGCTTGGGGTGACAGGGACTCAGAGCAGCGTGGCAGGGGAAGGGTTAAACACAGATCTTACATGCGAATATGAATGTGAAAGCTCCCCAGTGTGTGTGTGTGTGTGTGTGTGTGTGTGTGTGTGTGTGTGTGTCTCACTGTGCAGTGAGGACCCAGAGGGGCTATGGGACAGGGGTACAGGGCTGCTGTGTGTATGTGAGTGTGTGAGAGTGTGTGTGTGTGTGTATGAGTGTGTGTGTGTGTGTGTGAGTGTGTGTGTGAGAGTGTGTGTGTGTGTGTGTGTGTGAGAGTGTGTGTGTGTGAGTATGTGTGTGTGTGCACCTGTGTGTGTGTGTGTGTGTGTGTGTGTGAGAGTGCGTGTGTGTGTGTTTGTGTGTGTGTGTGAGAGAGTGTGTGTGTGTATGTGAGTGTGTGTGTGTGTATGAATGTGTGAGTGTGTGTGTGTATGTGTGTGTGTGTGTGTGTGTGTGTGTGTGTGAGTGAGAGTGCGTGTGTGTGTATGAGTGTGTGAGTGTGTGTATGTGTGTATGAGTGTGTGAGTGTGTGTGTGTCTCACCGTGCAGTGGGGATCCAGAGGGGCTGTGGGATAGGGGCACAGGGCTGTGTGTGTGTGTGTGTGTGTGTGTGTGTGTGTGTGTGTGTGTGTGTCTCACCGTGCAGTGGGGATCCAGAGGGGCTGTGGGACAGGGGCACAGGGCTGCTCCGCCCCCCTTGCTTGGTGCTCAGCTCCTGCTCCATCTCCTCCAGGCCGGCGCTCTTGTGGAAGCGGCTGACGCGGTTCACCACGCGCGGGGACAGGTGTGTGCGCACACAGGCCGGCCCGCCGTAGGGGCTGATGGGAAACACGTGG
Organism: Conger conger; assembly: GCF_963514075.1. Classification (NCBI taxonomy): domain Eukaryota; kingdom Metazoa; phylum Chordata; class Actinopteri; order Anguilliformes; family Congridae; genus Conger; species Conger conger. The sequence goes on along the minus strand of NC_083772.1, from coordinate 34,979,263 downwards.
GAGGTCCCGCGCAGCGTGCTGACCACCGCCCAGCGACAGTCCGGACTGAAGCACATATCCTGCACCTGGGGGAGCACGGGGGGGGGGGAAGTCAGCATCTCTCTGCACACATCGTTACAGCCCAACCTGTCCCACATATCATGGGGAACGGACCGCAACCTGAAGCAAAATGCCACCAAGCAGAAATCGCAATACAAAGAAACATTTCAAATGAATCAAAAAGGACAAATTTCATTACCCTCAGTAAGTTCACAGAATGGTCCAAGCACAAAATACAGGCCAGCTAACCTAACGCACACACAAAAAGTATTTACATAACTTGAACATGCCTAGTCATCAGCCAACTTACAAACGGACACACTAATCACAGAAAAACAAAGCAGATGGCAGAAAGGATGAAATGTGGTTTAAAAGGAGTCTTGAAAACCAAGCTCTTTCAAAAAGTGAATCACCAAGAAGTGTCTCCCAAAACAGCAGAGGCTTCCAGCTATATTCTTATTGGCCAGCTGTAAATAACTGCCAATCAGTGATTGGCTTCACATGCAGAAGCCAGCCAGTCATGCACAGCCCTGCTGCTTCCCGGCCTGCACTCTGTGGTTTTCATTACATTACATTACAGTACATTAATGGCATTTGGCAGACTCGGTGGTTTTCACCACGTTTGTGCCTGATCCGTGCCAGCGCTAACGCTAATGCTAATGCAGTGCCAGGCAGTATGCTCATCCTGATTTGCCAACTCATGTACTTAGCCCTCATTAACTTATTTATTTAGCCCTCTCATCTGATTTTGAGGTCTCTGTGAGCCATCCGGTCTTGCGTGCGTGCATGTGTGTTTGTAAAAGAGAGTGGGAGAGAGAGCTAACAGACGTTAGAAAGAAGCACTCCCCCTCGGAGATAAATATTAGCTCTGCTGAAACAAACAAACCCTCCCTGCTCAACACAGAGGAGCTGCTAAGCTAAACACACGCAGGCGTTAATGAGACAACAGCTGCACTGGGGCAGATAACCAGCCAGAGCATTGTCAGCTGCTCCCACTTCTACCATGTAAATGTACAGTCATGCTACAGAAGTGTGTTTGGAGACTGTTCCTCACTTCGGAAACAGGGCACTTCAGAATACTTTCCACGGTGGTCTGAAGACATCTCTGGTACTTCACCTCGACTAACCCAAACACCACTCATCTACAGGGTTATCTAGCATAACTCGTATATCATTTGTATCATTATCCACCACTTTCATGTTGACAACAAACTTTCTAGAACTTCACCCCTTTTGACAAAGTTGTTCTTTGTGACCAGCCTGCCAGCTACCCAGTAATGTAGCTAAATATCTTGGTCAGAGAGCTTGTGCCTCATCACCCTAGCCCAGTCAGAGACACTTTCCCCATTCCAAAAACACTACCGTCTAGTTCCTGCTTTACTGTCTCTGACTAGATTTAGTGGTTGCAACACCAATTACCTCAATTATCCAACTGGGCACAATAAATGTTGTACTGGTAGCAGTTGAAATTGTACTTCCCTCAAGGGTCTTTCAGCACACTTATCCCTGGCTGTGGGTATGCACTTTGCACTTTGTTGTACATTGCTCTGGATAAGAGTGTCTGCCAAAAGCCATTAATGTAATGTAATGTAAATGAGATAGCAGTATGCAATGCCCAATCAAGCTGTATTTCTCCCACAGCCACTGAGCTGTAGAGACTCAAATCTGTAACATGGACAACAGTGTTTAATGTTCTCTGCTTCTGTCAGTATTTTAGGTGGTGGCTGTGAAAATGTCAATTCCTGGAGAGCCAGTATTTTTAAGGATTACTACAATTTACTGTAGGATTACTCCTGTTTACTCAAGGGCCTTTGGTTAACACATGTTTGGTCATTAATCATGAAACTCAAACTCACACCTGTGGAACCAAACAGGAATCCTACACACCTTGACGTGGATAAACATCACTTGTATACTTACGTTTTTGACTGTTGCACATTTATTCTATTATTATTATTGAGAAAATAACATATTTAAGACACAGCCGAGGAGGGGGCAGGGGTAAACATCTTTCTGTGATAAATTTGAAAGTGTGAAATACAATAAAATATTAAGGAACAGTTTTAATCTGTGTGAACCCATTGTGTGTGTGAGTGTGTATGTGTGTGTGTGTGTGTGAGCGTGTGTGTGAGCGTGTTACCTTGGCCTTGTCTCTCCGTGGTGCAGTGTGTGTGTGCGTGTGTGTGTGTGAGTGTGTATGAGTGTTTACCTCCTCGGTGCAGTGTATGTATGTGCGTGCGTGTGTGTGTGTGTGTGTGTGTGCGTGTGTATATATGTGTGAGTGTGTGTGTACGTGAGTGTGTGTGTGCATGTGTGTGTGTGTGTGTGTGCTTACTTTGGCCTCGGTCTCTCCTCGGTGCAGTGTGTACAGGTGGTGTACAGCGCTCTGAGATGAGGCCCAGGGGTGAGTAAGGATCTGAAAGACGTGGAAGTCATGGCCCTGTGTGTCTGCAGTCACCAGCAGCATGCCTGGAGAGGGAAACACACCGTCACTTCACCACCGAAACACACCTTCATAAAATACAGAGAAATACTGTCGACCAAAGAAAACAACAGCAGTTGATGACAGAAGCATTGTGAGAGTTGTGAAGAAAAAACCCAAAACATCAGTCACAATATCCACAGGGAAGGGGTGAAGGTATGTCAACCAACCGTTCAAAGAAGACTTTGAGAGCAGCAATATAGAGGCTATACCACTAGATGCAAACCACCCATCAGTAGTAAGGATCAGAAGGCGAGATTACAATTTGCAAAGACATACAGAGATGAGCCACACAAGTTCTGGAACAAAGTTTTGGACTGATCAGACCAAGATTAACCTCTACCAGTGACGGAAAGGCCAAAGTTTGGAGAATGAGGGGATCTGCTCATGATCCAAAACATACAAGCTCATCTGTGAAGCATGGCTTGGGCTTGCATGGCTGCTTCTGGAGTGGGCTCACTAATATTTATTGATGATGTTACTCATGATGGTAGCAGTAGGATGAAGTGAAAAAAAACATTCTGTCTGCCAAATTACAGAGAAATGCGTCCAAACTAATTGGAACTTCATCATGTAGCAAGACTCCCAAAACACACTACCAACACAACAAAGGACTTCATTAGGGAGAAAAAGTGGAAGGTTTTAGAATGGCCAAGTCAATCACCAGATCTTAACCCAATTGAGCATGCAGTTCACCTCATGAGATTGAAGTGAAAAAAACCCCGGAAACAAACAACTGCAAGATGCTGCTGTAGAAAATCCTGGAGAAGCATCACAAAAAAAATGCAATAGTTTGGTGATGTCAATGGGTCTCAGACTTAATGCAGTTATTGCAAGCAAGGGATATTCTTCCAAATATTAAGTGTTATTTACTTTCATTTATTTAAATACTCTACTGTTCCAATACTTTTGCTCACCTAAAATTGTGTGGTCAGATACCATAACAAAGAGTTATAATTACATACTTATTGTTAAAACACTAACATGGTAGTAACAGTGTGTTGATTCTAGGCATGAGCGTGTTTATGTGTTTGTGTGTGTGCATGTGTGTATGTGCACGTGTGTATTTGCATGTGTGTGTATGTGCACGTGTGTATTTGCATGTGTTTATGTGTTTGTGTGTGTTTGTGTATGTGCACGTGTGTATGTGTCAGTGTGGCTTGGACCGGGACTTGGGGGGGGGTTTTGCGAAGGGTGCTGAAAAGGGGCCCGAAAGAGAGGCGTCAGGACGTTTCTTGTGCAGAACCGGCGTTATGAAGCAGTCTGCTCTGCCACGGTCAGAAACCAGAGCATCTCACACTCAGCATCCAGCACACACAGCTTACAACACATCAGCACCGAACAGCAGTGCCATTCAGTTCAGAGCTTCACAATAACGTGTGTGAGATCCGCACAGCCACGGATGTGGGCTGCTAGCATAATCAGTTCCATAAATACCATGTCTTTCGGCAAAGAGAATGTCGTCCGTGCTCATACGTTTCCTGCCCGTATTGTTTGTGTCACGTTTCTGACACTGTAAACTCAAACCATCCGCAGCGCAGCCCGAGGCTGCCCGGAGGCAGGGGGGTCTCCGGGGCTGGACTGGGCGGAGTCTGTCAGCACTGACTGAAGGAGGAAGTACCTGTCACTCAGCAGAGCGGAGGGTCTGTGTAATAAACAACAGTCTGCCCCCCAGCCTTAAACAACATGGAAATCTCAAATTATAAACACGTGGGGAAAGGTCTTGGGGGGCGGGGGGGTGATGGCTACAACTGGAATCCTAGAGCCGTGCACACTTCTGATCAAACTCATTTAGGCAGGAACGCCCATGGCTGTGTCACCTCTGAGAAGTTGCCACCCCATGAAATCTGAACATGAAAACAAATAGTCATTTGTTTGTACCGATTTGTGCTATAAAAATCACAATTTGCGCTGGTATGGTTTTTTATATATTTCACATTACATATTATGAGCTGTGATGTCACTCCACAAACTCCAAATCGCTCCAAAGTAGTCTGTCGTTTGCTCTATGTTTGTGCTCATTTGTGTCAATGAAAGAAACAAACGTGCTATTTTAATTCTTTAGATATTAAACATTACTTTTATCACAAGTGGAGTTATTACCACCCTATCATTGTCCCAATCGGCCCAATGTAGTCTCATTCGTTTGTGCTGTATTTGTTTTGTTATGTGCCATTATGTTTATTTAGATATGAAGTGTTTTATTATCCATGACATCATCTTCCACCCTACCATGCTCCAAATTGGGCCAAAGTGGTGTCATTTGTTTTTGTTTTTAGTGCTCATTTGTGTGGGAGCGATTCTTGTTTGGTTTGTGTCGGTATTCTTTCTGAGATAGTAGCCTAAACTTTTTGACTTATAATCAACATTAATCATCCAGCCTCTCATATTTGGCCCATCTCTGAACCCCCACTCTGACGCTCTGTTACAGAGTAGCTTAATATTGCTACCGGTACACATAAGTGGCTGGAGCCATCATAACTCCGCAGTGGAAATAGAGCTTTGTAACGTTAGTGTAACTGGTAACTGTAGCGTTATAACAATTCCAACAGTCCAGTGCAATTCCAACAATTATCATGGCTGTATTTACATTAATACGAGAGTTTTAGCTAGATTTCAGACATGCATGAGGTTTTAGGTTAATTTCAGTAAAATCACACAATCAACACACTATAATTTAATACAGTTCATTCAATGACATTGAGAAAAGCAAGGTTAACAACGTGACAGAGCTACATATACATAACAATAGCAAGCTAGATAACCCAGCATCACAGTTCCTGGATGTTTGTGCATGGCCATCGTGCTGCTGTGATCTGCCGTTTCCATAATTCCCACACTTTGGATGTTAGGGTTTTTGGGATGAAGTCTCTCCTGCACTCTCTGGGTTTGCCGCCGCCATGTTCGGCGAGGTACAGGGCGGCCTGTAGCGTAGTGGTTAAGGTAAATGACTGGGACACACATGGTTGGTGGTTCTAATCCCGGTGTAGCCACAGTAAGATCCGCACAGCCGTTGGGCCCTTGAGCAAGGCCCTTAACCCTGCATTGCTCCAGGGGAGGATTGTCTCCTGCTTAGTCTAATCAACTGTACGTCGCTCTGGATAAGAGCGTCTGCCAAATGCCAATAATGTAATGTAATGTAATGTAATGTTCAAAACAATACGACACCTCGGTAAAGAATATGCAAATCAACGACATTATGTTATGGCTGCATGTTACCCGAGGGCTGCATGTATATATGTGTGCGCGCGTGTGTGTATGTGAGCGTGTGTGCGTGTGCGAGTGTGTATGTGAGCGTGTGTGCGTGTGCGAGTGTGTATGTGAGCGTGTGTGCGTGTGCGAGTGTGTATGTGAGGGAGGTTAGATCCCTGCTCTACAGGCAGTGACCAGCAGGGGGGTTAGACCCCTGCTCTACAGGCAGTGACAAGCAGGGAGGTTGAAGCTCAAAAGCTGTGTTCCTGTGGGAAGGGTGGCAAGAGACCCCCACCCAAAGGAAAATGGGCCAGCAGCCATACCACCATGTACCCAGCTCCTGCTGAATGGCTGAAGCTAAGCAGCTGTGGGCTTGGTTCAGACTTGGATGGGAGACCTCCCGGGAAAACTAAATGGCTGCTCGAAGTGGTGTTGTCTTCCCTCTGGTCAAATTACCACCAATGCCCCAGCGTAGGGATGGGGAGACGCCATCTTTCAGATGTTAAACCGAGGTCCTGACTCACTGTGGTCAATAAAGATCCCATGATCCTCTTCGCAAATTCGCTAAGTTCCCAAACCTGGCTCTTTCAGTCTGTCACCTTATCATCCCCTGATTTAATAGGCAAAAACATTGTTCTCTCCCTATCAGCAGATGTGTGGAGAGCTTTCTGGCGTAAAATGGCTGCTATTGCATCACCCTGGTGGGTTTTACACATTGGTGGTGGTTAAGGGAAGTTTCCCCCTCATCACTGTAAGTGCTTGGCGTGGATAGCAAAGCACTATACATACCCATCCATCTATCTACCGATCCACCCTCTGCACCACTGCGTCTACAAGCGACCGCAGACACCAGCTCCTCTCCTCTGCTCACACAGGAGCTACACGCCACAGGCCAACGACAGAGCATCCTGCCAGCACGCACACCAACAGCGCCCCCTAGAGCCAGCTTTCTGCTCTACAACACGTACAATGGCTGAAACCACAGACACAGACTGCAGCTATGCCACACACCAGCCCCAGGGACCATGTTTAACACAGGACATGAAAAAGATTCATTTACGATGCAGGTCTGTTTCAGACAAGTATTTTGCACAATTTGAATATCTTTTTTTTTTTCTCGATATTTTTTAGGCCTTTTTTCAGCTTTATTGGACAGTATAGTATAGAGAGACAGGAAGAATGGGAGCGAGAGAGAGGGGAAGACATGCGACAAATGTCAGAAGGTCGGATTCGAACCGCCGACGTCGCGGCTCACAATGAGCATGCGGTCAGTGCTCTACAGGCTGCGCCACCGAGACACCAACACAATTTGAATATCTAACAAATTTACATTACAATGATCAATATATTCTACTGAGGTCATTCAAATGAAACAAGGTTTATTTCATCTGGAAGACTGAAATATCTGCAATATGTAACTTGTGAAACTTGGAACGATAAACCAAATGTATCAGGATGTAACCCTAATTTTGCTGAGTGCCCCCTGGGCCCCCCATATTTGTTTGTGCCCCAGGGCTTCCTTTCCCCTCTGGGACAGGAGAGAGGTCGGGACATGTCTAAATGAAACCCTTGGCTGCGATGACCTGTTGAGAAGCCTTGAGTTTCACAGAGACTGACTCTGGAGTGGATTACACTGTGTGCTGGAGTGTTTCTACAGGCTGAACGGTGTTGTGACACGGATGATTTCACAGCGCAGACTGATGGGCCTGACCCCTGACCTCTGGCTCCAGGCCACTCTTTCATGTGGGAGAGGTGTAAGGGAGTCCCGCAGCCCTCAGGCTGGGAGTGTCACTACGGTGGCCCGTTAGACAGGACGTCCTGTCCCGGACTGGCTCCTCTGGCTGCGGGTACGAACCAGCTCCGACGCACACAATGGCCCAATGAGGTCATCTCTGTGCGAGGCTCCGCCCCCTACCCCGGGGCAGTGCACCTGCAGCTCGCACACAATGGAGCCCCACCCTGTTACGCGTCTCCATGACAACACGCACCTCAACCCCCCCCACATCACAGAGCTGCCTGCTCAACCACGACCCCATCATGGGGCGGAGGGGGGGGTTATTCAAAACCACAATCTGATATATTACAGCCACTTAGCAGCTGTTTACCCCAGAACATTGGTGTCACTTTCAGGAAGAATTGCAATATCACTAAAAAAAGGCAGTAAAGGCCCATTTACAATCAGTTAGTGAGAAGTCAACAAAACAACCCAACACACCACAACACCACTGTGTGAGTCAGTTCATGTATGCGTGTACATGTATGAGTATGAGTATGTATGAGTGTGTGTGTGCATATGTTATGATACAGTGCGCATGTTATGTTAATGCAGGTACGTGTATGTGAGTGTGTGCGTGTATATGTGCGTCTGTGTATGCATGTCTGTGTGTGCTTGTGTGTATGTGTGTGTGTGTATGCATGCGTGTGTGTGCATGTGTATATGTGTGTGTGCGTATGTATGTGTGTATGTGTGTGTTTGTAGTGTGTGTGTGCGTGTGTGTATGTGTGTGTGTGTAGTGTGTGTGTGCGTGTGTATGTGTGTGTGTGTGTGTGTGTATGTAGTGTATGTGTGCGTGTGTATGTGTGTGTGTGTGTGTGTGTGTGTGTGTATGTGTGTGTGTAGTGTGTGTGTGCGTGTGCGTGTATGTGTGCATGTGTGTGTGTGTGTGTGTGTGTGCGTGTGTGCGTGTGTGTATGTGTGTGTGTGTAGTGTGTGTGTGCGTGTGTATGTGAGTATTTAGTGTATGTGTGCGTGTGTATGTGTGTGTGTGCGTATGTGTGTGTGTGTGTGTGCATGTGTGTATGTGTGCATGTGTGCATGTGTGCGTATGTGCGTGCGTATGTGTGTATGTGTGTGTGTGCGTGAGTGTGTGCGTGAGTGTGTCTGTGTGCGTGCGTGCATGTGCGTGAGTGTGTGTGTGTGTATGTGTGTGTGGTGTATGTATGCATGCGTGTGTGTATGTGTGGGTGGGTGTGTGTGTGTGTGTGTGTATGTGTGCGCGTGTATGTGTGTGTGTGTGTACATTATGTTAATGCAGGTACGGCTCTTTACTCACCGCTTGGATTGAAGGCCATGCAGGAAATGGGTTTGTCATGAGCTGGGAAATGAGCAACCACACCCTCCCCATCAGAGTCCTCACTGACCATAACCTGCAAAAACACACACACACCCTCCCCATCAGTCTTCACTGACCATAACCTGCAAAAACACACACACCCTCCCCATTAGTCTTCACCGACCATAACCCAAAATCACACATACGCATCTTTTCAAAATCAAATCAAAATGTTTTTTTTTTTTTTTTTAAACCTACACTTCTCTCGCCAAGAAAACCATCCTCTTAAACTGCAAAACAAGACACAAAATAAACATAACACATTGGTCTAATCTACTCAAATAACACATATCCATGGAACTAATTTCACACCAGCGCCAAAGCTCACACATGGCAAACATTTGGGGTCCTTTCATAAAATCATTCAATTTGCCTGTGGACTAACTCCCCAACACCCAGCCTATCCAACATATACTCACATACTCTAACCCCCCCCCCCCAAAAAAAAACCCCCCACAATAACACACTCTTTAAGAGTGACAAACTTCTCAACTTCTCAACTGTTGTTGCCATTTTCTTGATGAATATACCTTAAATTAAGCAAAATCCCTGGTATAGGGTCAAAACATGTCCAGATTTTCACACTTATAATAGATTGCCCCCACAGAGACTCTGACCGCATAATCCCACCCCGGACTGAGGGACCTGACGTGAGAGAGCGGTACCTGCCCCTCCCCCACAGAGAGCGTGTCGATGATGGAGACCACGCCCGGGGTGTGGGCGTTGCGGCGGGAGGCGCTGGGAGGCGGGGCCTCTTCCTCCGACGTGCCCGAGGGGAGCGTGCCGGCCAGCTGGGTCACCACCTTCCCCACCATCGTCAGCCCCGACTTCAGCGTCTGAGGGACAAAGGTCAGAGAGATGGAAAACTGGGCAGGAATAATGTCCTCACTAAGACACTGGTAAGCCACTAACACTAACATTAGCACTGCTATTAATATCTTTAATACTCCTATTCAATAAACTCTAAACGAAAGACTGTCATTACACGTTACTGTGTTCATCTCTGGAGAAACGGAAAGCCCTATAATGGGATCATCCTGAGGTATCCCTCCACTGCTGATGATGATGGTGGTGATGAAGATAACAATGAAGATAATGATAATGAAAATGATGACGGTGATGATGATAGTGATGATGATGATGATGATGATGATAGTGATGATGATGATAATGGTGGTGATGATGATGATGGTGATGATGATAATGCTGATGGTGATGATGATAATGATAATGATAATGATGATGATGATGATGATGATGATGATGATGGTGGTGATAAGATTGATGATGATAATGAAGATGATGGTGAGGATGATGATAATGGTGATGATGATAATGCTGATGGTGATGATGTGATAATGATGATGATGATGATGATGATGAAAGTCCCAGGCTTCCATTCCCCGCGGCGCCCAGGCCTGTGCCGTGAGCCAGCCAGCCCCACCCCCAGATCAATGGCAGTCTGTTCTGATTGGCACTAAAAACTCGACCAGCCAGTGATTACAAAACACATTAGCATTGATCACACAGGAGGCAAACATTTGCATAAATAATTGACGCCGGATTGATTTATGACGTAAGATGGCCGCCAACAAACAACCAAATGCAGGAGTCAGACAGTACAGCCGCCATCCACCCAGGCCTTGAACCCGCACCCATCCTCTCTCCATTAATGCACAGGGAGGAGACCCCACTTAAGGCGGCACCGACGCACAGGAGACTGCACTGTGTACTCAGACAGCCCTCCTGTACTCAGACTCCCCAGGGCCTCCTTAAAAAGCCCAGAGGCCGCTGGCCTCCTGTGTGAGGTTAATAAAGAATGGGTTCCCTTCCCCTGAAAGTGCTCCTCTGTGTGGGGGGGATATGGAGCATTGGAGAGGCCTGGAAGCCTATGGGAGGTGGGCAGCTTTTAGCCTGGCGTCTGAGGTGCTTGACTGGGACTTGGAAGGTTGGTGATTCAAGACCCAGTGTAACCACAATAAGATCAGTGCAGCGGTTGGGCCCTTAACCCCACAATGCTCCTGGGGGGGATTAGAGCTGTTTAGTATAATCAATACAAGCCGCTTTGGATAAAAGCATCAGCTAAATAAGTAATAATGTAATAGCTTTGTAGCTACAACCGCAGAAGAACTCATTATGTTTGTTAAGAGTAATACAGGACAGCGCTGTTGTTTGGGCCTTGCCAGTTACCCTCCCAGGTGGAAATGAGCCGTCAGTCCATTCAGCTCAGACAGGAGACACATCCTATGTGAGACCCACAGATCAGCACAGGTAAACCCCCTGTGTGAGACCCACAGATCAGCACGGGTAAACCCCCTGTGTGAGACCAAGCACAGGTAAACCCCCTGTTTGAGACCCACAGATCAGCACCGGTAAACCCCCTGTGTGAGACCCACAGATCAGCACAGGTAAACCCCCTGTGAGAGACCCACAGATCAGCACAGGTAAACCCCCTGTGTGAGACCCACAGATCAGCACGGGTAAACCCCCTGTGTGAGACCAAGCACAGGTAAACCCCCTGTGTGAGACCCACAGATCAGCACAGGTAAACCCCCTGTGTGAGACCCACAGATCAGCACAGGTAAACCCCCTGTGAGAGACCCACAGATCAGCACAGGTAAACCCCCTGTGTGAGACCCACAGATCAGCACGGGTAAACCCCCTGTGTGAGACCAAGCACAGGTAAACCCCCTGTGTGAGACCCACAGATCAGCACAGGTAAACCCCCTGTGTGAGACCCACAGATCAGCACAGGTAAACCCCCTGTGTGAGACCCACAGATCAGCACAGGTAAACCTCCTCTGTGAGACCCAGCACAGGTAAACCCTGTGAGAGACCCAGCACAGGTAAGACTCACCTTGGCAGCGCTGATGACAGTGGCAGTGTAGGACTGGGAATTATCCCCACAAGCTCCGCCCCGCGACTGATGGCAACCAATCAGCTGCAGAGAGAAAGAGACTGAGAGCATAAGCATCAGGGAGCATTACCACTGGGTCAGTAGCACTGGGTCAGTAGCACATATGAGGGGGTATTTTGTCTCATTTGAGAGAAGGGAGAGGGCGAGATGTGCATTAGGAGGGTCACCAGATTCCCCAAGGTGCACAAACAGCCTCAAACAGATGAGATTCAACCAAGCTGAACACCTAAACGTAAGGTCCTGGAACACCACTCACAGTGTCCAATAACAACAGCAGGCCTGACCCAGACACCCAGCTCAGGTCAGGCAACTCTTAATAACAAAGTAATATAAAATACATTTTATTATCATCAATGTACAGTTCTCAGCAGATGAAAGTACTGATGAGAGCGTGTGAGGAGGATTATTATGGGATGTGATGGGTGGCAGGTCTACCTTGTTCTCGGCGTAGGCGAGCCAGCGGTCGCCGAGGGCGATGGGGTTGAGGTTGGGTCCAGGGCAGGGGTAACAGCCTGGGGGAGAGACAGTGGGGACAGGGTCAAAGCCCCAGAGCGGGTGTGCTCCGATACAGAGCCCAGAAAACGGGACCAGCAGCTCGCAACCACGGTCCCTGAAACCTTAGCACACAAACACCACACCACAAAATGCCTGGAGGAATGTGACTGTGTAGAAGATTAAAATAATTAACCTTTTGCACCTTATAGCATCTCTACAAAAACAAGCCTGGCCAAAACAGGTTAAAAGTTACTGAAATATATTAAATAGAATTAAACACATACAGACAGGACCGGCACGCTTGTTGGAAGATCAGCTTTGACCAAGGTTTTTTGTAATACTAGGAACTAATGCATTCTGGGCCCTAGGTGAGGAGTTTCTCCTTGCGATGGATAGTTGGTTAGACCAATGGTAAGAACTCTGAATGATGCATAAAACCAAAACATAATTCTCCACTCTGTACTGACTGACCATTCTCTAAATTACCGAAAGGAGGACCCCAGAACAGACATTACTGCACTAAATTACCTAAAGGAGGACCACAGAACAGATATTACTGCACTAAATTACCAAAAGGAGGACCACAGAACAGACATTACTGCACTAAATTACCTACAGGACGACCACAGAACAAACCAAAACCAACCAACTGCCAGTTTGGTTTGCTGGGCAACGTTCATGTTCAGAATTCTGCCAATATCAATTAACAGGGAAATTCATTTTACATCGACATTAATAAAAATAAATGTTTCTTAACAAACCGACACAAAGCAATTCAATATATAGTAATAAAATATGAGCAAGGAGCTACAGCTGTTTGAGCCAGTTTTTTTTTTGTAAGAGAAGAAAAAGAACGAAAAGCCATAGTAATAAAAATAATAATCATGGCAGAACAGGATTGTGCGTTTGGTTGTTACCATTGATCTGTCTGATGGGAGTGTGACATAGAGGGTGCCCACAGTAATGTATTTGTGCAGAGCAGTAAATCTGATGTCACATAAACGCCTCCATGTGATCCCAAGTTCCACAATAAAAAGCACTCCCGACAGTTACTAAAATTTGGTTTTCAGTTCCAGGCAAAGTGTTGGTGGGATTCATTAGCGCAGTAATCATCATTCAAACAAATACACTTCACACAAACTTTTTATGCCACTTACTTGTAACAAAGAATTTTTTTGTGAATGTGCAGCTATCGAACGCAGCTATCTTCTCTTGCAGAACGACAACAAGGATCCTGCAAATGGAAAGAGCATATAATTAGCCAGGAGAAGCAATACATTTCACAACTGCAAGTGAGATATCTGGGTGTTTTAAAACAAGCTAAAAAGGAAGTTAGAGCAGCATTAGCATCCACAATATGACGTTTACGTGAGTGAAACACATCTTTCGGGGGGAATTTTTGAAGGGTGGGGATTCGATTTGATTGATGTCACATGAGGAGGGGGACGTCAAATGAGGATGTGCATGGCTGTATGAAAAGGATATTGATTGGAGGGGAATGGAAAATTGACAGACATTTGATCAACATGCATGCCCACTGGTACACAATTACGTAAAATCTTGTTTTCCAGGAAGTCCATGAAAAAAACTTTTTTTTAAAACCAAACTTAATAGCTTTATTGGAATATATACTTTAAAGGTAAACACCAACATTTTGGGAAATATTAATTGACAAGACAAGATGTTCATGTTCAGATGTTCAAATGTTTTCATTTTTGTGGCTCAATTTCCATGTTAAATCTAACAGATAGACTGTGCTGTAGTGTAACAGATTTAGACTGTGCTGTCATGTAAAAGATTTAGACTGCGGTAGCTTGCTGCAGTGTAACACGTTTAGACTGTGCTGTAGCTTGCTGTAGTGAAACAGACTTAAACTGTGCTGTAGCTTTCTGTAGTGTAACAGATTTAAACTGTGCTGTAGCTTTCTGTAGTGTAACAGATTTAAACTGTGCTGTAGCTTGCTGTAGGGTAACACATTTAAACTGTGCTGTGGCTTGCTGTAGTGTAACACATTTAAACTGTGATGTAGCTTGCTGTAGTGTAACACATTTAATCTGTGTTGTAGCTTGCTGTAGTGTAACAGATTTAGACTGTGCTGTAGCTTACCGTTGTGTAACAGACTTATACTGAATGAAAGTTTACTGGAACAGACTTTTGGTTTTACCGTTGGTTGCAGTACAGGTCGTAGATGGGCGTTTTGAACTGGATGGACTTGACCATCTCCCCTGATCGCAGTGAATATAGATCCACACAGCAAAACGGAAGACTGGTCCTACAGGAAACAAACACACTCATTAGTGGCAGTACCACACATATACACACACACTGCAGGGGCTCCTGTATAAACTCACACAGCAGAGAGGTTTTCTACATTTTACTGTGCTGGATAAAAGTATACTAACACCACACCCTGTTAGGGAGAAGATAATCCTCGGTCTGTAGTCTGGAATGCACAACTGCATTAACCAAATGAATAAATGAATATGCACAAGTGAATCACAGAGGACTCGTTGATGGAGAACCACACAGCTCTTCATTTGTCCTAATTCCTCCAATGAGAGGCCTCGGAAGTGTGGCCATGATAGAAAAGCCAGCCAGCAGCTCTATTTTTGTATTTGGATGATGTGAACATTAGCAGAAGCTCCTGACCCGTATTAACATGATTGTATGCATTGCACTTGCTGCCACACAATCTACATTAATCCTCTCTGCTAATGAGATGATGTTGAGTGAGCCTGGCCGGGTTCCGCTAAAGCCATCGTCACTCTCCGCCTCTCTATGGCCAGAGCTGCCTGGAGCTTGTGAGCGGTCGGCGTGTCACCCTGCCAACCTTTCAGAAAACGATGACACGCTCACATAAAGCTGTGAGGACCGGGGCCAGTTTATCAACTTGGCTGAGAGAACACCTTTGAGAGCGAACATTTTTTTCCAGTATCTAAAATTCTGATACGCAAAAGGGATGGACAGGCAAGGAGAGAGTGTGTTACAAAGTCTTTATGTCCTACTTCATAAAAGGTGTTCATCCACTTTGTGTCACTATTTGTTAAACCAATGACTTTTTTAAACTAAAGGAGAACAACAATGTGGAGGAAGTGATGTCACTCACCCTGAGGACCCAGTTGCCTTGCACACAGCGAGGAGGGGTCTCTTCTCTGCAAAGCTGTCCGTCTTCAGAGGACCTGCAGGAGAAGGCGGGGACAAAGAGGGATTTTCAGAAATCATGAGCATGGGATATTGCATCATACAATTCACCACAAGTCTTGGTATGACACTATATGAGAATGCGATATTATGGAATTAGTTTCAGATATTACATGTTTGATGTGGAATAAGTGAGGTGGCTGTGTGTGTGTGTGTGTGTATGTATGTATGCATGTATGTGTGTGTGTGTGTGTGTGTGTGTGTGTGTGTATGCATCTCTGTGTGTGTGCGTGTTTGCATGTGTGTGTGTACACATCTGTGTATTTGTGTCGATGTGAATGCGTGTGTTTTAAGTGCATTTCTGCATAGGTTTAACAGCAATAGACGGAAATCGCCCCACGTCCTTACCCGCAAGAATACGGGTCACCAACTCCGAACTGACTGAGAAGCAATTTTTTTTCCATTACAGAGTAATTGTAATTCATTGAAAGCACTGTCGGTCTGTAGTGGGCAGGACCCGTCAGCTTGTTGAAACCCAGGCCTACATTGTGCGAAGGTGCCCGAGGGGGGTGCTCCCACACCCACGCTGCCCTCTGGCCCGCGGGTCCCCACCACTTCCCCTCGCGCGACAATCACTCTCATTCTGCGGGGAAAACTCTCCGCTCCTGCTCGTCTCTGCTGCTTCTGATTACGCCCTTTTCACTTTTATCCCTCTCCACATGTGTCTGAATGCCGTCATTGTGCTGCTCAAAAATATGCCAAAAAAGCGGAACTAATTAAAACAATGGACAAAAGAAAAGGAGACGAGAAGAAAATACATTCCTGCTGATTCACGGCACATCTCGCCTCTGGCACCGCCACGCACTGCGTTACAGGCGACTAAGGCTGGGTATGTGTCACATGGAATATTAATATTACCATTATTAATCATGGATCGGTCACAGAAAAGTTGTTAAAGTTGTTGAAAATGGAAAATCTTTCAAAAAAAAAATATTTTTTTAAAATTCATTAATAGCCTAATCTGCAGCATACCTAATATACAGCACACCTAATCTGCAGCACACCTAATCTGCAGCACACCTAATCTCCAGCACACCTAATCTCCAGCACACCTAATATACAGCACACCTAATATACAGCACACCTAATATACAGCACACCTAATACACAGCACACCTAATATACAGCACACCTAATCTGCAGGACCATAGAACACTTGACTCTCTCTCACTTGTACCCCCCAGATGCCTGATCAAAAGCACATTAAAGAAGGAAAGGTGCCGAGATGCTCACCAATGTGTGGTGCAGGCAGGATTCTGGCCGCCCGCACTGGGCCCTGACGCACCGAGAACAGCTCCTGGGCCTCTCCACTGAGCTGCAAACACAGGAACACATCATCAAAGAGAGACACAAGCCAATCAGAGTTGGCTTGTGTCGACGATCATGTGACCAAGTGTGTCATAAATTGGCAAGTACAAATATAATTCACCGGAAGTTTTCTTGTGGTAATAACAATTCCATTCCCAGAGGTGGAGGTACAGAGCCAAGGCATCTGTGGGAAACTCCTGAACTCTGAGAAAAAGGTATCAGGGGATCAAGTTACAGAATTCATGTTTTTGGATCCGTCTAATGGCTCAAAGAAAGCCGTATGTCACCTCTGAGCCACTGTACATCATCTATTCAACCACACTTCATTTTCATTGCTCCATCTCATCTTCACTGGAGCGTCAGAATATTCTGAGGTCAAACCCATCGCACAGATCCCCATCAGGCCTCAATGAGCTGCCCTGCTGCCAAACTACCCAAGTATTCCCACCACATTCCAGGTTTCCAGTTTCCAGTTTCCAGTTTAGGACCAATCCCTTACCTTTAGCGACATCTAGTGAACAAGGAGAGAACTGACGTTCACAGCAGAAGAACTAGTCTCAACTTGCTGGTTTCATCATGGCCCAGTTTAACTGCCTCAGTGACCTCACATACCCCATTTTAGTAGATGTGTGGGCAGCTTCACAAAGCATAGGCAGAGACACTCATATGCGAACACACACACAGAGACGACAGACTTACACACGTACACACACATACACACATGCATAAATGCACACACAAATAACAAACCTTGCAAATGCCGGAAAATACTCACTCAGCGGCCCATTGGATGAGCCAAGTTTCCCTGTCATGTTTAGCAAGCTGTCCTATATTCATCCAGGGGTTTGTGTCTACTGGGCCACTACCAAATCACACGTATTGATCTATGCATGTGCCTTTACAGGCTTCATAGTATCTAGTCTTGATTCTAGGATTTTGATCAAAACAATTCACACTTTCTGTGAGCAGAAACTTCTGCTTGGTTGGAAACAGTTCGTGATATCCGGCAAAAGAAGAAATAGTTCTGGATTTTTGAGCTCTGTTGATGTTTGTGAGTAACTGTAGCATGATATTTAGATAGAGACGTTGCTGTTGTCAGCATATTGATTACCAGAAAAGGTGTGGTCTAGACATTTAGGGTGTACTGCCCCTTTAACGAGTGATAATAAAAAACACTAACAGAGGGGTTAAGGCCTTTCCCGTTGGGTTGAGCAGTGGCAGGTACACAGAGATAAAAACACACAGCACACATGAGAGCGGGAGAGATGAAGACGATGGCATACTCACAGATATGCACCAGATCTGCATTCCCTCCGAGTAGCCAATCATGAGGCAGAGGGGAGGGCCTGACCCCCCGCCGTGGCACTCCAGGAACTCTGGGGATCGGCACACGTCTGCACACAGAGCAGCGGCAAATCAGAAGCACAGCCTCACTCACTCTGCATGCTAAGAGCTAGGAGTACACTCTGCTCTGTACCGCGTTGTACAGTGAACCCCAGATCAATACAGTGTGCTAAAGCCTGCTCTGGGGACAGTTACAAACACAGTCACAGTCCTGTTACTAACACAGTCACAGTCCTGTTACTAACACACAGTCACAGTCCTGTTACAAACACAGTCACAGCCCTATTACTAACACAGCGACTGTCCTGTTACAAACACAGTGACTGTCCTGTTACAAACACAGTCACTGTCCTGTTACAAACACACTCACTGTCCTGGTACCAACACACAGTCCTGTGACGAATACACAGTCACAGCCCTGCTACTAATACAGTGACTGTCCTGTTACAAACACAGTGACTGTCCTGTTACAAACACAATGACAGGACAAGCACCGTCCTGATCTGCATATTTTCATTAACAGCTTTTCTCTCACGGTGAAGGAAATACACCTAAGCGCTACTTACTATACCTGAGGGAAAGCAGTACAATCATACAGTGGGGGTGTGAAACCAGTGACTATAGGTTTAGCTAAGGGCCACCGTTTCTGCTGGTTTTTGGCCTTTAGTACCAGTGACTACATTAAAAAATCTCTTCCAGCTGTGTATTGCAGTAGAAAATTTCTTACAACCCAGGACTGTAGTACTGAATAATTCAGCTTTGTACTATAGTACTAAATCGCTCACAGATCTGTAGGATAGTACTGAATCTCTTCCAGCAATATAGTGCAGAACTATGGAATGACTGCATCACATGGACCTCAGTAAATGATGAGACCATGTTTGCACACCTCTACTTACCATTAATGTCTGCTTCCTCAAATCGAACCCAGATCACCTTCTCCTTCTCATCTGTCGGAGGTCCACCAGTGTAGGCCTAGAGGGAAAGGAAGGGGAAGGAAGGGGAAGGAAGGGGAAGGAAGGGGAAGGGGAGGAGGAAGAGGACAAGGTCAGTGGGTTCAAGCTGAGAGATGTTAGAGGGACATGGGAATGTTGGAGGTATTCCTACCTGTGGGACAACATCCTGCAGGAACGTAACCACACTTTCCATGTAGGACTGCTCCCTGAAAAACACACACAAGTCTCACTAAAAACACACTGATAAACACTCACAACTCTCACTAAAAACACATGGAAAAACACTCACAACTCTCACTAAAAACACACTGAAAAACACTCACAACTCTCACTAAAACACACTGAAAAACACTCACAACTCTCACTAAAAACACACTGAAAAACACTCACAACTCTCACTAAAAACACACTGAAAAACACTCACAACTTTCTCAACAAGACGCACTGAAAAACACACACAACCATCTCCCCAAAAACACTGACAACTATCTCACCAAAAACACAGAAAAACACCCACAACTCACTCACCAAAAACACACTGAAAAACACCCACAAGACTCCCTAGAAATATACTGAAACACTCAGAAATCCATCCATCCATCCATTATCTTAACCCGCTTATCCTGAACAGGGTCGCAGGAGGGCTGGAGCCTATCCCAGCATACATTGGGTGAAAGGCAGGAATACACCCTGGACAGGTCGCCAGTCCATCGCAGGGCACACACACCATTCACTCACACACTCATACCCACGGGCAATTTAGACTCTCCAATCAGCCTAACCTGCATGTCT
The DNA here is from genome assembly GCF_963514075.1 of Conger conger. Taxonomy (NCBI): domain Eukaryota; kingdom Metazoa; phylum Chordata; class Actinopteri; order Anguilliformes; family Congridae; genus Conger; species Conger conger. The sequence goes on along the minus strand of NC_083772.1, from coordinate 34,959,424 downwards.
TTGGACTGAGGGAGGAAACCGGAGTAGCTGGAGGAATCCCACGCAAACACGGGGAGAACATGCAAACTCCACACAGACAGGCGAACCCAGGACCTCCTTGCTGTGAGGCGGCAGTGCTACCCACTGCATGCCACCCAAAAACACACCGAAAAACACATACACCTCCCTCAGCAAAAACACACTGAAAAACACACACAACTCTCTCACCAAAAACACACTGGAAAACACACACACACCTCTCATCAAAAACACTCACAACTCTCTCATCAAAAACCCACTGAAAAAACCCACAACTTTCTCACCAAAAACACACCTCCATACGGCTCTAGCTAAGCTAGCTTGGGTGCCTGCGTTTGCATCATAATGTACATTTACATCCGAAGGAAAGAAAATAGAACACGGCAGACTTCTTCCCAACAGGGGTCAACTCCATTCCAATTCAGTCAATTAACTGTAATTCAATTCTTCAGTTCAAAAACACTCAAGATGTTCTATTGGAATTGTTCAGTTCATTAAATGACTTTACGTTGACTTCCTGAATTGAACTGAACGCCTTGATTGCGATGGCATTTACCCCAGCCCTGCTACCTACACTCGGGCCTGGAGCGGAATGCACAATTTCTCCATACAGAGCTGGGACGAACACCCTGCCTGCTGATTGGCTGACTGGGAGCATGGCTGACCAGCCCAGGGGAAAGTGACCACGGGAAAGAAGGGGAGGAGCTGGTTCTTACGTGGCAGCCTGCGCTCGCACGACCACGCCCCCCGCACAGCGGCTCGGGCGGCGTGGAGACTCGGACGCCATTTTCACTCCGATCCTCTACCCTGCAGGGGAGAGAAGAGGATAACATGAGCTATAACGGGGGCGGCCTGTAGTGTAGTGGTTAAGGTAAATGAGTGGGACACGCAAGGTCAGTGGTTCTAATCCCGGTGTAGCCACAATAAGATCCACACAGCCGTTGGGCCCTTGAGCAAGGCCCTTAACCCTGCATTGTAATGTAATGTAATATAACAGCAATGGCATTCAGAAGCCTGAATACATGGGACCATGTGACCACCGCCAGCCCCAGAAAGCATGCAGATACACCTTGTTCAGTTACCCAGGTCACCAGTATTAATGGCACCAAATTGTCCTGCCTCCCCAGTGCAGAGACGCAGGGACCTGCACTACCCCGTACTCTTCCTTTTTATTCCGTCTTGCCCTTGGAGAACCTTGGGGTTTGCAGGTTTGGCTGTTACTCTGCATTATGTTGATCAATTGAAGTGGTCCATAACAGATAACTCATCCGACCCCAGTTCCTAGGTACAAATTAGTTTACGATTCTAAGAACAGGCACCCAGCCTGCATCTCTTAGGGGAAGGAATGATTACTTGAGTCGTTTTCCAAAGTAGCTTCTCATTGGCTGTTACACTGTGCTGCAGTTAAGGAGTTAAAACAGCAAATTCCACAAAACATTGGGTCGATGAAATCTTTTAAACTCGCTGGTTGATTCGCAAATTACATTCAACTGCAATGGATATGTGGATGTGCTAAAGGCCTACTGTGTAGAATTTACTTTACTTTAATAAAACAAGCTAAATATCTGTACATACTCCTCTGTAATTTCGATTTACACAAAGACCTAAAGCTTCTGACAAGAAGCAAAAGTGGCACCATTGAATTTTAGCACAATAGGGGGATCTTGAAGAACAAGCCCGTAGTTGAATTTCTGGCAAATAATGTCTTTTCAATGTGATATTTTAGGCTATTCATTCATGATCCTCAAAATAACATTTCACTAAATAAATGAAGTGGCTTGCTATAACATGACTTGAACATCCTGATAGCTGTTTAAACCAAACTGATTGACAACTTAGCAAGCTAGCTAGCAGCTCGTTGACACGTAGCGTAGTCCAATGGCGTAAAATCATGAAATTCCCGAAATACTCAACTTTCTAAGACCATTACATTTACACCTGAATTGTTTATTAAACGGCGTTTCGATACGAACCCAGGGCGTTGAGTTTGTGTTGCGTCCTGTTCCACTGAAGCTATTCGCTGAACGCGACAAAACAGAAGCAAATACTGAAAAACAGAAGAACTCACAAAAAGAGCCAATGAAAACGCGGCGTTGATAGAGCTCCGTCAATACGTGCATGAGGAAGGCGGGCAAAGTTGATTTCAAACCAATAGCAATTCTAGAAAATGTCTTTGTGCGGTTGACTAAGTAGATCTGTCTTTAGAAAGGGAAACTCACTTCGATCTATTGATGAAACTGTCTCGTTTTTTATACATTTTGACCACTATTCACCTGTATTTCATTACGAAGCAAGCGTTAAGCGTGACATGTACATTTTCCTTAAGTTGTACAGACGTCCGTTACACGTCACCCATACTTGTTTGTTTACATTGAAATCTCGCGAGAAACTGGCTTGCGTGCAGCACGGTGTCGGAGCGGTTCTGTTTCTTCAGAACCTTGCATATATGATACTCTGGGTGGAAAAATTGACAGTGTACTGTGCATGGCGCTACAATTATTATTTTCATTAGATGACGATCATTAACAGCGCTCTCTGTGTGCTTCTAAGTAGAAAAATGGACCACACAAATACATCAGAATTGGTAGATTTGCTCTTCAAGGGTTTTTTTTTCTTCTTTCTTTAATAAGTCAGACATAGCATACAGGGCATATACGGAATAGTTCTCATCACGTCAAGGGCGGTTCTAAGGGGGTGGCGCGCACAGTCAGTCCGCTATAAGGTTCACAAGATACCGTTTTCCCGACTTCCAAATGTGCATCAAAAGCGCACCTGTCGCACGTTATTGGCTGTTTTGTCAGTCAATCTGTTCTTACGAAGACACCGTCTTTTCCGCTCGCAAGACTACCAAATGTGGGGTAAAAAGTCCGAATCAACAAGACGTGACAGCACAGCTTGCAAGCTTATGTGGTTCAGTTTATAAGCCTCTAAACTTTATTTTGCTTGTCAGTGTGACAGGTTGAAATATTGAATATGTTGAATGGTAACTAGCTAGCTAGCTAGCTAACGAACGTTATTCTCAACAAGAAATAAATCACTTGAATGCTGTGTTTCTTTAATGTAATATGGCCCCTGGTGTACTACTAGCTAAATCAGCTAAATCTATATAGGCAAATTGCTAACTTATCTAGTTAGTTAGCTGACGTAACGTTGTAACAGACGGTTTGAAAGAATGTGCATTTACATAATAATATTGTACCCACTGTGTAGGTGCTGGTACATATCACTGTGTAGGTGCTGGTACATATTCTTATAGTATTTAGACAATTTGTTTGACATGTTGATTGATGCAAGACAATGATTCATATAGTTTGCAAAAGGTCTTTAAAATGTTGCATGTAAACATTCTTCTCATGTCACATTGTGACATCCCTGTGTCTGACCCGTCTATTGTTTTAAAATATTTAATTTAAATGAAGATAATTTGTCTTATGTCGTTACTTTGAGAGTATTTCGTTGTGTCGAGTTTGTGTTCTCTGTATTAATTCAGTAGAAGACTAACATGAAGTGACTGGATAAGTAACATGCATCAGAGCTGGTGAGAATGTGATTTTGGAGCAACAATGTGTATTATCATCATTTTAATTAATTGAATTAATCCTTTTAATCATATTAAGCTAATTTGTTAAGACATTCTGACCATGACCGCAAATTCTTGAACAGGCTTAGTTATAGGTCAGAGCCTTACAGTCAGGTCCATAAATATTGGGACATTGACACAATTCTCATCTTTTTGGCTCTATACACCACCACAATGGATTTGAAATGAAACAAACAAGATGTGCTTTAACTGCAGACTTTCAGCTTTACTTTGAGGGTATTTACATCCAAATCAGGTGAACGGTGTAGGAATTACAACAGTTTGTTGTGCCTCCCACTTTTTAAGGGACCAAAAGTAATGGGACAAACTAACAATCATAAATCAAACTTTCACTTTTTAATACTTGGTTGCAAATCCTTTGCAATCAATTACAGCCTGAAGTCGGGAACGCATAGACATCACCAGACGCTGGGTTTCATCCCTGGTGATGCTCTGCCAGGCCTCTACTGCAACTGTCTTCAGTTCCTGCTTGTTCCTGGGGCATTTTCCCTTCAGTTTTGTCTTCAGCAAGTGAAATGCATGTTCAATCGGATTCAGGTCAGGTGATTGACTTGGCCATTGCATAACATTCCACTTCTTTGCCTTCTTTGCTTTGGTTGCTTTCACAGTATGCTTCAGGTCATTGTCCATCTGCACTGTGAAGCGTCGTCCAATGAGTTCTGAAGCATTTGGCTGAATATGAGCAGATAATATTGCCCGAAACAGTTCAGAATTCATCCTGCTGCTTTTGTCAGCAGTCACATCATCAATAAATACAAGGGAACCAGTTCCATTGGCAGTCATACATGCCCACGCCATGACACTACCACCACCATGCTTCACTGATGAGGTGGTATGTTTTGGATCATGAGCAGTTCCTTTCCTTCTCCATACTCTTCTCTTCCCATCATTCTGGTACAAGTTGATCTTTTTCTCATCTGTCCATAGGATGTTGATCCAGAACTGTAAAGGCTTTTTTAGATGTTGTTTGGCAAACTCTAATCTGGTCTTCCTGTTTTTGAGGCTCACCAATGGTTTACATCTTGTGGTGAACCCTCTGTATTCACTCTGGTGAAGTCTTCTCTTGATTGTTGACTTTGACACACATACACCTACCTCCTGGAGAGTGTTCTTGATCTGGCCAACTGTTGTGAAGGGGTTTTTCTTCACCAGGGAAAGAATTCTTCTGTCATCCACCACAGTTGTTTTCCGTGGTCTTCCAGGTCTTTTGGTGTTGCTGAGCTCACCGGTGCATTCTTTCTTTTTAAGAATGTTCCAAACAGTTGATTTGGCCACACCTAATGTTTTTGCTATCACTCTGATGGGTTTGTTTAGATTTTTCAGCCTAATGATGGCTTGCTTCACTGATAGTGACAGCTCTTTGGATCTCATATTGAGAGTTGACAGCAACAGATTCCAAATGCAAATAGCACACTTGAAATGAACTGCTCCTTGTAAATGAGATAATGAGGGAATAACACACACCTGGCCATGGAACAGCTGAGCCGCCAATTGTCCCATTACTTTTGGTCCCTTAAAAAGTGGGAGGCACATATAGAAACTGTTGTAATTCCTACACTGTTCACCTGATTTGGATGTAAATATCCTCAAATTAAAGCTGAAAGTCTGCAGTTAAAGCATATTCATTTCATTTCAAATCCATTGTGGTGGTGTATAGAGCCAAAAAGAGGAGAATTGTGTCGATGTCCCAATATTTATGGACCTGACTGTATTTATTGTAATAAATCTCAGGTACATCATGATGATAAAAATGTGATTTGTCCAAAATCACATACTCACCAGCTCTGATGCACATGTTACTTATCCAGTCACTTCATGGCATTCTTCTTCTCAGATTGAAACAAGCCTGTAAATATTGGTATTATGTTGATGTGCCATGGCAGGGATTACTCTACACCATGTAACTTGTTCTACAGGACACAGTCCATGACTTTAATGCCCTTAAATATGGCCAAACAGTTAGTTTTTCTTCTTGGTCCATAAACATTAAATTGTCTTATGATAACAATATCTGATATATATGTATATATATATGCTCAGTAGACTTTCGAACATGAAACAATAAAACACATAAATAACCCCAAAAATGATTTGTGTGCATGAAGCCAGGAGATATGGTGGCCACCTCCAGACAACCCTTGGACCCCCCTTGGCCACCCCAGTAAAAAAAATCGTAGTACTGCTCCTGCATCACGGAGAGCACTGTACCTCATTGGAAAATGAAAAGTTACCATTACAATAGAGTACTGAATTCATAAAGAAATTTTCCAATTCAAAAATCACATTTACTTTAAAAAAAATCATTTAATATGAGTGTTTATGAAAATTTAATTTATTCTGCAGCAGTACCCATATGAAGCATAAAAAAAACAACACTACCCGGGAGGAAATCACTGTCCTCAATGCTCTGGAGACGTAGCGTGACGCACGTGATGTCACAGATACAGAGGAAATGGCGCCGAGCATATCGTAGTGGGATATGTAGTCGTTAGGTCATTTAAAAGAGTGGAAAATGTATGCAGGCTTGTATAGGGAGGTAAAGTGGATGTATCGGGAACGATACTCCCCGCTGTCAGGAACCTAGTAGCACAATAAGAAAAGACCCTGCCACCTATGGTATTTTAAGCTATTCTAAGAATAACAAGGAGGCCTGCACCCTGCAAAAGGAGCATTCTTGATGGAGTATAAGGAATCAGTAAATCATTTAAAAAGATATCTTCAAGAGAAAATACACTAGTTGCTTTAAATGACAAATGTATTATGGTGGAAGTTTCCTTGTCATATATACCTAATTTATCCATGGATACCTTTTGGACCTTGACCAGAATGAGCATTTCAAACTTTCCCACTTTCAGGAACCAAGTATGTCAAAATGTGCAGAGAGAATACACTAGATGGTTCCAAATGACATGTAATATGGTGGACAGTTCCCTGTCATATATGCTTAATTTAGCCATGTACACAATTTGGAGCTTGAGATATGACCAGAATGAGCATTTCAAGCTTTCCTGCTTTCAGGATCTTAGTTTGTCAAAATGTGCATATCTTCAACAGAGTACTCAAATTTCCTGTAAATGGCAAATGTATGATGCTGGAAAGTTCCCTGTCATATATACACACATCAGCCATATACACTTTTAGGAGCTTGAGATATGACCGGAATGTCTGAATGTCCCTTATCTACACATTTCCATCTCTACATGTTGTTGTGGTAAAACCAGGGGACTGGTAATTGAGGGATGCTATGTTCTGGCTCATTGGCGCCACCCCCTGGCTGACTGGAGCCACTGCAGATTCCCCAAGCTAGCAGACCAGCGAAATTACATTGAGATTGATTTTGAAATGGGTGAGATATTCTTTAGTCCTGCTAAAGAAGCTTGTTGAGCGAAGGTTTGAATCCTTCATAGTGGTTAAGGTCAATGACTGGGACACGCTGGGACCTGCAAGGTCGGTGGTTCTAATCCCGGTGTGGCCACAATAAGATCTGCACAGCCGTTGGGCCCTTGAGCAAGGCCCTTAACCCTGCATTGCTCCAGGGGAGGATTGTCTCCTGCTTAGTCTAATCAACTGTATGTCGCTCTGGATAAGAGCGTCTGCCAAATGCCAATAATGTAATGTAATCATTAGGGTTTGTTCACCATCAGCCTGCAGCATGATACCCCTAACAGTTCTCCCCTAAGGAAGATTACTACTGCACAATCAATTCCTGGTAGTGTAACAGCATACAGTACTTGTAGATGTGTAAGGACTGGAATGTAATGCAGCCAAATATGTTTTGGCCTGTTTAAGCATCATAAGTTACAATCAAAATTGCAATGCAAGTTTGTAGATGTGGCATAAAAATCGATCTTTAAGGCATAAGATGATTCCTCAAGTGAACCTCCTCATAGAAACATTTCTTCTGTTGTTATTATTATTTTAGTTACTGGGGTATAAGCAAGTAACACTCCTCCCAGGCTTGCATATGAACAGTCTCCTTATTTTCTCATTTATGGGTTTTGAAAATATAAAAAACTGAGAAAACCTGTAAGAAATTCAAAAATATTGATCTTGAGTGTGAGTGCATGATTATGAGACTTGACTTGATGCGCAATACAGTATAGTGTTATATTTTCTTGGGAAATGATAAATGGCGTTCTTATAAATTGTATTCTGGTACAGTGTGGCAGAAAGGTTTGCATATCTGTGTGGGGTGTGTGTGTGCATGTGTGTGCATGTGTGTGCCTGTATGTTCTCATGCCAGGGGCAGCTTGTGATGAGTTAAGATAGGATGGTTCCTCCTCGTCCAATCAGCTTGTATTCACTGGTCTCTGCAAGAGGGTTTCAGCATGAAGTAAAGACTCTTGATTGTCCAACAAAGAGAGTTTTATGCAGCTCATTCAGACCCACTTGTGTATTGTTTGTGTTTTGAAACACAAGGACACCTTTGTCTGTTCTTCCCTCCAACAAATTCTGCATATTTTCTATGTCAAGACCCTTTTACATTAACATTAGCCCTCTCTGTCATATCAATAACCTCTAAATAGATTTAAATGATATATTTCCTTGCAAGTATTTGTAAGCTATTAGTAGGGTTTCATGAGTCTAGTCAACCTTCTTTATGGTGTGTGATTCCACATCAGCACCATAAACCAGACAAGTCCATGACTTCAAATTATCCTCAAATTCAATTAGCTGTCATTAGCTTTTCATCCTGCTGCACTTGTTTATTTGTAGCATCTCCAGCTGTGTTGAAGAGACTCATGCCAGCTCCAGAAAAATGAAGTGCATAATTAATTGGAATTTTAAGTGGCCATTTTAATATATCAGGGCAGCAATCAATTTCACCACATAATGTGATACAATGTCTCCCCTACTAGTACAGGGATAAAGAGTCGCTGATGAAGTTATCAAATAATGATGCTCAGCTGTGTTGTGTGCAGGAATGGCCCTCAATAGTAAAACTGAGTGAATGTTTAATACATTTTTATAGTCGTGCCACAGTTTTTTGATCATTGAACAGTGGTCTCAAGATCAGTGCCATGGAGGCCCATGTGTATGCTGGTCTTTATTCCAGCTTCAGATCTTGATGATATTCAATTATTTCCTGAATTAGGGCTGTGGGTTTGCACATACAGTAATGTATGTAAAATGAAATGTGTTATTTGTGTTGTCTTTAGAACAACTGTTGCTTATATTCTGTTGCTTTAATGCAGTTAAATGCATATGGCTGAATTAGCTATTAAGGCAGCATTAACTGGTTTGAATGAACATCTGCATAAACACAGCCCACCATGGCCAAGAGTTTGAGACCACTGTCTTAAAGGATTCATGAAAAAATGTTGCAATGAGGTATCATGAGCCAGTCTTCATACCACAGTAACTTTCCCCTGCCTGGTGACAGAAGCTAAGCCAGGCTATGGTTGGCTAGTACTTGGACTGAAGACTAAATAGCTGCTAAAAATAGTGCCATTGCGCCAGTATGGGGGTGGTCTTCCCTCTGGGCTAGACAAACCAGTGCCACAGGGCAGCATTGGGTACAATGGGACTGAAAATGAGACAGATCGGGGCTCATTAAATATCCCATGGCACTTAACCCAAAGCACAGGGGCTTAGCCCATGTCCTGGCCAAATTCCAAACTTGGCTCTCTGAACCTGATCGACATTTTTATGTTGGTTTATTTGGCTTGAAGTCACAGTGAAACTAGTTATAGCAGCACTAGCTTGCACAATATGACGTATACGTGAGAAAAACCAATCTTTCGGGGGAGATTTTTGGAGGGTGGGGAGTCGACTCGATTGATGTCAGATGAGGGAAATGGCAACGGAAAACTACAAACTGTACAGTACTATCAGGGCCATCCCTGTGGGTATTTTGAAAGCCAAAGGAGTGCTTCTAGCGACCATCTTGTTTAAGGAACTGTTCATGAGATCAGTACTCCCTACTCTCATTAGGTCCTTTACTGAAGCATGATGTGTTTCAAAAATGAATTAATATATTTATTTTAATTTTTTAATTTTTTTGGCCTGTAATACTGTAATACATAAATAATTTGAATACAAGTTGAAATGTTCTGGTAGCTTCCCCTTCTGAATAAGTCAATGTTTGATTTATGAGTACCACTTTACAACAAGATATTGTATTTTATTATAGCTATTGAACTAACTAACTACTAACTTAGTTAACTAACTAGTTAACTAATTAGTAAACTACTGAGAAGTCAATAAGTACAACTTTGTGTATGTATTCATTAATTCATATAAGTAACTACATTAGTTAATGCCAATTCTTAATGGAATGAAAAAAACAGTTTAACCTATGGTTTACGAATGTATAAATATAAATGTGACTAATACACAAGTTAGTAGTTAACATTACAGGTAAAGGTACAATAGGTAATAGGTAATAGGTAATTTTGGACTTCTAATGGTCAAGAGAGGAATTGCAGCAACAAACAGGCTCAAACCACAACACTGTTTATCCCACCCCTTTTCTGTGAACACATTGAAACACCATTGGCTGTGGCAATTATAACCAATGAGCTTTAATTATTGTACAGCTATACAATATTTGCTACAGTGCACAAATTTTGAACTTTTTTTGAACTGTTCGGGTTTCAACTGCATATTTTGAAACCTATTGCACCTTTAAGTTACTGTTATGCTTAATTGATGCATTTGTACGTCAGCGAATTCATGTTAACACCAACATTAATAATGCTGCTGGCGACGATGTTAATTTCCTCACTGGGGATCAATGAGTATCTAGGCCAGAGGTGTCAAACTCGCAGTGTCTGCTGGTATTTGTGGTTTCCTTACAATCAGCAGCCAATTAAGGCCTTGAGAGCAAGGTGTGTAGACTCTTTAGCCAATGAACGACTTCAAAATGTACCTCTCATGCTGAAACACACCAAAAACCAGCAGACACTGCGGCCCTCCAGGACTAGAATTTGACACCTGAGATCAAGGCAAATCAATGTGGTGGGCTTTTTCATGCATTCCTCTTGTTTGTGGTGAGCTTCCTGCGTTCATCATTGGCTTTTAGTAATGAAAGGCCGTATATAAACGCGATTAAATTTGTACGCCTAATTTTGCTATGGAGATTCTGTGCTTCGGGGGTCACTCACACACCATGGGACCCAGAGCGGCAGGTATCCATGGAAACGGGCGCACTGTTTACTGCGCCGTCGATGCCAGCAAGCCCCTGAGACAATGAGGCTGAGTGTACTGTGTCTTGAAGACAATGGGCCACACAAAGGAGGCTCTGCCCCATGGTAACAAAACAAAATGGCGCCACACTACTGCTCTTGTTCCAGCTGACGTTAGATGATTCTGTCCCTGCGGTGTTCTTATATGGTTTGTGTAAAAATGCCATCCCTTCTGCTGTGCTGTTATGTAATTTGCTGGCCAAAGGTGCCTGTGGTGTGATACGGGCCTCATGTCCTAACTTGATTTGGGATCAAGGAACATTGTTAGTCAGTTTGAAGGTAGTTCAAATTATTGCAATAGATAATAAAAAATGTTGACACTTTGTGTGTCGCCTTCTTATTGTCTGTGAGAGGCATTTCGTTTTAAGCCGAGGGTACAGTAAGTGAAAGTTTGGCACCTGTATGGGACAGTACCACCAGAATCATCCACAAAGAAATAGAGATAAAAAAAATTTATAGTTACAGGGGGTCAAAATAACCCCACACAACTCATTCAGCGTGTTAGTACAGGAAAAAATTGTGATATGTTTATTCCACGTTGACTTTTAATCCCACCAAATTAGAGAATTTGAATAATCATACAATATCAATATCAGAGATGTCAAACACTGAAAGGGGTCAAATTGACCATGAACACAATATGAAGGCATTCGCATTAATGTGAAGGGGAATCACAGAGGTGGTTCTCATTCTAGCAGTATTCAGTTTGTTAGCAGTGAAGGTCTTTGTACGGAGCTAGTGTCATACTGTGTGAGAGTGACTACTCTAAAATAAATCACTAAATTACTGAGGCTTCATCCAAGCACATCAACGTAGTCACAGTTTTCATCTACTTATTATCAAGATTCCCAATTAAACAGCCAGGAAGTTGAATGTTTCCTATGTCCAATAATTGCACCAGCATAATTGCTGACAGGGATTTCCGGCACATAGCTGGAGTATACTCCCACGTCACCCCCCTGCTCTTTTCCCTCCACTGGCTGCCTGTTATGGCTTACATCAAATTCACATTGGTGCTAGCTTTCCAGGCAGTTAAGGGGTCAGCACCAGCTTACCTCCAAAAGATCATCAGGACCCTACATGCCTGCCAGACCTCTTCGTTCAGCCACCACAGGACACCTGGTGCCTCCCTCTCTCCGCATTTCTACCTCCTGGTCACGTCTGTTCTGGCTCCATGGTGGTGGGACGACCTCCCTGTAGAGGTCAGAACAGTAGAGACTCTGACCACCAGACTGAAGACGTATCTCTTCAAGCTGCACCTCTGCACATCCTTCCCTGTAATCTCTAACTACATCGCACTGGATAAGAGCTGTCAAATGCCTATAATGTAATGTAATGTATACCAGACCAGACGGTGAAGCTAGCTAGTTTTTTAAAAATTAGCTGGTCATAAGCTGGTATAGCTGGGTATGACCTGGTCAACCAGCCTGCCCAAGCTAGTCATAAAGTTGATCTAGCTGGGTATGAGCTGGTAGTGGGTCAACCAGCTACCAGTTGTTTCAAAACACAGCTTCAGCTGCCATGTCAAGCTGGGAGCGGGTCTGAACTGGTCAACCAGCTACCAGCCGTTTCAAAATCTTGAGCTGATTTTTCAGCAGGGTATTTGTGCATTAGGCCTCTACATTATGTTGTTGTAAGCTGAGACCTGCAGTCTCTCTGTCGCACTTCTCTTTATAAGAAGTTGATGTACCGTGTTAGGATTAAAGCACAGGGGCTGTTCTCTTCTGTGTTCATTTGCTGTCTTTGTGTGGGAGCCACTGTCACTCTTTTGCTTCTAGCATTCTTTCAAAATCATTGTCTGAGTAGTGGTATATCATTTGCTGCTCTTGCATGTCTCAACTTGCTGTGCGTGTGTGGGAGTGTGTTAAATGTGTGGGGTGGTAAGGCATTTATGACACTCAGAAATCTAAATATTATCGAGTCATGTGATTTCTTAATATTATTTGGTCATTAGAATCCACAGGATGATCTGTCCAGTGCAAGAGCTTCATAAACAAATCCCCAGATCCCTCTTTCACAGGAGCCTCGCTCCACACACAACACACAGCCCTCTCCAAGCAAGTGAGCGAGAGAGCAGGGAGGGAGAGAGGGAGGTAGAGAAAGGGGGGCGAGAGGAGGGAAACCAGACGAGGGCTGAGCCGTGTCTAACACCCCTGTGGTGAAAACGAGTGAGAGAGCATCTGAGAGAGAACGAAAGAGAGAGAAAGAGGAAAGGGAGCGAGTGAGATTCCAATGCCTGACGGATTTGTCCCAGGAGGACTGACAGCGGCGAACAGCAGAATCAGGAATCGAAAAACAGGAGAATCGCACAGAGCGGGAAGAGAGAGCTCGAACAGAAGGAGAGAACAGCAGAGAGCCACCCGGCAACACAACAGAAGAAGAGAGGGAAGAGGAGGACTGGAGGAGCGTGGTGAATTTGCATCGGGGACACACGGAGGGGGTGGGGGTGCGGGGGATGAGAGGGAGGAGCAGGGGGGAGACACAGGTTCTCCGACATGTCGCCAGGCGGGGGCTGCGTTTAAACGGTCTGCTCCTGTCTGAGACGCAAGTGGAGTGGACACCTCTCTCCACCCTTATCCTCCATCCAGTGACGCTGCCTACTCCACCCCGTCCCAACCCCGCACACCCCCGTAGAATGTGTATTGGGGATGTCACCGACTGAAGACCAAGGCTCACCACTCTGGCCAAGCCAGAGTACTGGAGCACAGTAGGGGCTGGAAGGATGGGAGCTAAACAGATGAAATGGTGAGTTTTGTGGGATTTTTTATTTAATGTCATAGCTGGCTATCTTTCTGTATGTCTCCCCCAATCCTAGCTCTTTACATTACATTACATTTATTTAGCAGAAGCTTTTATCCAACATACTGTACAATAAGCTCTTGGATCTTCTCTAGGTTTTACAGTAGCAATGGTGGCTGAGCACTGTTTCCACCAGTTGTCTCTGTTTTCAGGCTGTGTTGCTGGTCACTCGAAGTTTAACTAGATGTATGTGTTTGAGTGTTTGTTGTAGTGTGTCTTTAGGTGTGAGCGGCACTAACTGACAACTAGTGAGCATTGCTTCAAAGACTGTTTATCATCTCCCGTTTAAATCACCTAATTACTCCGATCATACAGATCAGTCAGGATGACATCAGACACTGTCATCATGCAGATCAGAGCATTACTTCATCCTTACCACACTTCTTATGATCTGGGTAGCAGTGTAAAACAGCAGCCTCTAAGGATGGCTCTGTCTATGTGTCAAAGTTAATGCTGAATAGGGGATTAAATACAATAAAGCTAAAAACAATTTATTTTGACCGTCTGCCATGCATGTTTCAGTTTTCACTTCAAACCAATGGATCCCAATACTACATGTTTGGATGTTCCAGTAATATTGGGATGATACAGGACAGTTGTGAAGCGGTGAAAATATTGTACAATATAGCGATGGTCCATGATGTCTCCAAATAAATTCCTATAATATTGAAGTGATACAAAAATGTTTTTGTTTTTGAAGGTCCTCTGAATTAAGATAACACTTAAATAACAGTTCAGGATCACTGGCACACATTGTGAATACTTGGGTTTCCTGGCGTACAGATAGCCACCTCCTCAATTCTTCACATTCAGTCTGTTCACTGAAACCAACCTGCCCTTCCACGTCTCCCACAGCTTTTTGGGAGCAAATGTCAGAATAGCAAAGCTTTAGACCAGGGCTGCCCAACCCTGTTCCTGGAGATCAACAGGATGGATTTTGGAGTACTGCTTTAAACCAGAGCTGCCCAACCCTGTTGCTGGAGATCAACAGGATGGATTGTGGAGCACTGCTCCAGACCAACTTGCACTTCACCAACTGAGCATGTTTTAGCAGTCCGTGTCCAGTCTGGGAATGTGTTCAGAGATAATCGGGGAAGATCAGATTAGATGATTGCAGAGTTCCTGCTCGGGAACAGCCACTGATCAGAAGTCCAGATCTACTGTCCCACACATTGAGCAGAATCTCTCTCTCCTTCTCCTCACATCAATCTCTCTCTCTCTCTTTCTCTCCTTCTCCTCATGTCATTAGACTGTCCCAAAGGAAGAGTTTTCCTCTAAACTGGCAGCTGTGATTCCAATCTCTGTATTTTGCACAAATAATCCTAATAATGTGAGGGTAACTGCTCTCTTGCTACAAACAAATAATTAAATCTAATGCAAACGTATAAAATGGTTAGAATGGTTTGGTGTGTGCAGTGATCCCCATCTTTATAAAATGAACTGCTTCTGACAGATTACTTTTACATTTACTGACCGTAGTTTTTAGCAGTGTTCTCTAGGTCGAAAGGTACAGGCATTAGCATGTCGCTCACCTACCTAGAACCGCATTAGAATCCTTGATCTGTGAGCCACGGCAGAGTGTCATGTGAGAGCATGAATAAAACCTGTAAATAACGAGTAAGGATGACAGGTTTAGTGCTGAAGTGGCCATGTTAGATGAAGCCACAGTGCGGGAAAGACAAAGATGCTTCCTGTTGCCTAGCAACTGTGCTTGGCTTGCAGTTTATAGGGAAGAAGGTACAGGCTGCAGTGTTATGAATATTGAGTCGCTATTTTATTACAATGTTCTCAACATTGAGCAAATGGAGAAAGTGTCGTCTGATAAAAGGAAGCAAAAAAGAGAGATTTTAACCTGGTTGACATGATTACATGCGATACACATATCGCTAAGATCACAAACTGATTTTTTCAGAAACTGAAAGCCCGGTGAGTGAATGAGTAGTAGTATCCCCTAATCAGTATATTTGGTTAAGGGATGAATTTCAGGCTATATTATCCCTAAAACAAAGGGCTGGCTTCACAGACTCAGATTAATGTTAGTCCTGAACTAAATTGAGTTTTATATGGAGAATCTCCATTGAAAATGTAATTTAGTCCGACTAGGCTTAATCGATGTTTGCAAAACTGGCCCCGTGAGTGCTGGCCAAGAACATTACCTACAGGTGGAAGTAATGCTAAAGTGAGGCTCGATAGCCAACACAGGCAGCATAGTAACCAAATCTGTGTTGGTGTTGATATATTAGAGTGAGTTCCATTTGATCACAGGTCTTTGCCCCCCTGAGGTTGGCACTTGCTAGAGAAAATGGCTGCAGGTAATGGTCCCATGATGCATTAGTTATACAGCTAAGAGTACTGCTCTGTTCTCGGCTCAACAGCACACACAGTTCTGACTCAGGCTGGAAAAAGGCTTCTTTTATTTCTCAAGATTAAAGACTTCACGGTTGGCCCTGTGGACATTTTTTTTTGACAAACTCTTATTCACCGATTCTGTCTGTGGGGGCCTGCAGGCAGCAGTCACATTGTGTGCTTATGTTTTCCCCTTCTAGCTCCTGAAGCAGATATTTCAGGAAAAACATTTATATCACTGGACTGAGAGACGACAGTTTTAAATGTCACTCCTGTAGAACAGTGGGGTATTACTGCAGGGTAGGGGCGTCAAACTCGAGTCCTGGAGGGCCGCAGTGTCTGCTGGTTTCGTGTGTTTCAACATGAGAGATACATTTCTTACTAGCCTTTCATGGGCTAAAGAGTCCACACACCCTGTTCTCAAGGGCTAAACTGGCTGCTGATTGAAAGGAAACCACAAATACCTGCAGACACTGCGGCCCTCCAGGACTGGAGTTTGACACCCCTGCTGTAGGGCCTATGTGGGGAGTGTGTGTGGAGATTCACATGTGCGTGTAGGCTATGATACACTGTGTGTGGAGGTTCACATGTGCATGTAGGCTATGATACACTGTGTGTGGAGATTCACATGTGCATGTACGCTATGATACACTGTGTGTGGAGATTCACATGTGCATGTACGCTATGATACACTGTGTGTGGAGATTCACATGTGCATGTACGCTATGATACACTGTGTGTGGAGATTCACATATGCATGTAGGCTATGATACTCTGTGTGTGGAGATTCACATATGCATGTAGGCTATGATACTCTGTGTGTGGAGATTCACATATGCATGTAGGCTATGATACTCTGTGTGTGGAGATTCACATATGCATGTGGCTATGATTCAGTGTGTGTGGAGATTCACATATGCATGTGGCTATGGTTCAGTGTGTGGGGAGATGAACATGCGGACAGCACATGGACAGGTTTCTGCCAGGCTCAATCAGAATAATAACAATGATAAACGTAATACATACGTGCTCTTTGTCTCAGGTTGCCTCTTTGTCTGCGTGTATCTGTGTCTGCTCAGCTTGTGGTTAACACCTAAGCCAGACACTCCCTCTCCCTGGGGCGAGAGAGGCAGGGAGGCACAGCCGTGACAGCAGGCAGGCTTGTCAAATCAGTCACACTCCAACCCTTCCACTGACCAACAATCATGTTTCCATGACTGGGAACACAGCATACTGTAGGGGAACAGAGTCACTCCCACAGAGAGAAAACAGCAGACTACTGTCACCAAGAAAGTTGCTAAAGTCGCGGGTTCAGTTTTAGTTAAGAGTTGCATGATGGGAGCAGTTGTGAGATACCCCTTCCACTCCACCGCTCAGAGCTGAGCTTGTTCAGAGAAGACTGGACAGATGGAAGCAGATTTTTTCTTCCTCCTGACAGAAGTTCTCTTCACGGCCTGTCACCTTGGCTTATCCCTGGCCCCTCCCATTTGTCGCTGTCCTGTATCATGTGATCGGGGGATGGAGTAGGCAGATGCTCGGATGAACCTCTCCAAAAACTGCTGTCGACATGCACACCACCATCCAGCGCACCATCCCAGACCGGCCACTCTAACCAGCAGGATTACCTGAATGCCCTGCTCATTAATATACAGAGCTCTGGAGACTGGCAGACCTCCAACAAAAGGTCCCCAGTGATGCAAATTGATATTGTTTATATCACACCACCACTGTCACATAGTGGTTAAGTGTCTGAGATGATGTATGAAACAGACAAACAGTATGGGTTCAAATAGTATTTGT
>NC_083772.1:34809173-34936673 GCF_963514075.1 Conger conger | reverse complement strand
GGTGTGTGCCTTTCCAAATCATGTCCAATCAACTGAATTTACCACAGGTGGACTCCAATTAAGCTGTAGAAGCATCTCAAGGTTGATCAGTGGAAACAGGATGCACCTGAGCTCAATTTTGAGCTTCATGGCAAAGGCTGTGAATACTTATGTGATTTCTTATTTTTTTATTTTTAATAAATTTGCAAAAATCTCAAAATAACTTTTTTCACGTTGTCATTATGGGGTATTGTGTGTAGAATGTGGAGGAAAAAAATGAATTTAATCAATTTTGGAATAAGGCTGTAACATAACAAAATGTGGAAAAAGTGAAGCGCTGTGAATACTTTCCGGATGCACTGTATAATCGATCTGTGTTCGATCTGCACTTCGTTCTACGTCGCTCTGGATAAGAGCGTCTGCTAAATGCCTTGTAATGTAATGGAATGTAATGTAATGAGAGGTTGCAGTACAGGCATTGATTCAGTGGTTAGGGGCGCTGAGTTTAGTCAGCAGGGGCTCCTCTGTAATGTGGGGAAAGGGTTTGGGAAACGGCGCTGACCTGCATCTCTCTGCCAGGACGCCCTGCAGCTGCGCCTGTCTGCACAGGAGGCGTCTGCGTTGCAGCTGAAGCAGGAGCTGCTGCAGTCCAGCCTCGCCAGAGACCAGCTGACCACGCAGAACGTGAGTCTGTATATATAAATCTATGGTGTATATATAAATCTATAAATTTATATATAATTTTGTATATAAATGTATATATAAATTTGTATATATATAAATCTATGTATATATATGTAAATTTGTATATATAAATCTATGGTGACTAAGACTTTTGCACATACTGTTTTTGCACTTACTGTATACAGCATATACCTGTACACCACACACACACACACACACGCACACTCGCATGAATGCAAACACAAAAACACAGACTTACACACATGTATGCACACACACACAAAAATGTATAAAAACACACAACACCACATCACCAACTGGGTGGGCACTGAACCGGTTGAAACTATATTGCGTGTAAACAGTAAGGGGGTTTTTGAACAAGTGTGTGGGAGGTGTGTAAAGACTGTGTGGTGAGTGTGTTACAGTAACTGTGTGTACATTCTCAGGAGGAACTGCAGAGGAGACTGGAGGAGATGAGCAGCATGTTGAATGAGTACAAAGTGAGTAAAACACAGGTCCTCCACAGTCAAACCCCCGAGAGCCTATACAACATAAATACCCTAATGACCCATTCACACTGATGCTCTTTGAGGGTTTTAGCAATGTACAAAGCAAGTGAATATTAAACCTACATTTCAGGTAAGCCCATTTTGATAGAGTTGTGCTGTTTGTTCATATACACTCATGGAGCGCTTTATAAGTTAGACCTGTACACCAGTTTGTTAATGCAAATATTTACTCAGCCAATCATGTGGTGGCAACTAAATGCATAAAAGCATGCAGGCATGATCAAGAGGTTCAGCTGTTTTTCAGACCAAAAGCCAGAATGGGGAAGAAATGTGATCTAAGTGACTTTGACCGCGGAATGATTGTTGGTGCCAAATAGGGTGGCTTGAATATCTCAGAAATGGCTGATCTCCTGGGATTTTCTCACACGACAGTCCCTACAGTTTGCAGAGAATGGTGCAAAAAATGCCTTGTTAATGAGAGATGTCAGCGGAGAAGGGCCAGATTGGTCAAAGCTGACAAGAAGGTAACAGTAACACAAATAACCACACATTACAACAGTGGTATGCAGAAGAGCATGTTTGAATACACAACTTGTCAAACCTCTACAGGCTACAGCAACAATAAGTCTAAAATATGAGTATAATAAATACCTAATGAAGTGTTCACTGAGTGTAGTTGTGCTGTCTGTTCATACAGAAGGACATTGGACAGAAGGACAGACTGCTCCTGCAACATAAATCAAAGCTGGACGAAGCGCTGTGCACAGAAGCCGAGAACAGCAGTCAGAAGGTATGAATACAACCATACACACGTACAAAGGCACACAGAACACACACCGCATATAAAATCTATACCAACACCCATGCTGCCAAACTGGTGAAGGAAACTGCAGAGTACATTTGTGGATTCGCTTCTGGTTCAGTGTTTTTATGTATGTCATTTTTTAAATGTGCTCAGCTGCCACAAAAAAATTTAAGGAACTGTTTAGACAGTGCTTGTGAACTTGTACAGTAGTCATTGAATATTATACTTCTAGACATGGGAGAAATGCTATTTGTTTCACCAACTAACCAAAGCGGGCAAAGAAATGGATTGTGGCCCAAAAAAGCAAATACTTTGCTGCCAGTACAATCCAGACAATCCAGAGAACTACACTGGACTTGAAGTTTATTGCTTTAGATCATGGATCTCCTAATGTGCTTATACCAGAAGGACAGACACGGTTACATTAAGCCCATTGCTGTGTGTCTCTCTCCAGCTCTCTGAGTCTCAGAATAATGGCTACCCCTACACAGTGGACAGGGCCCCGTCAGCACTGGTGAGTCCACAGCTCTGACACTTTATAACACTGAATCAAGGGCAGTGTAGTAGAGTGGATGTATCGATTATGTGGTGCTAATACTAGTGCCTGTGTGTGTGTGCATGCAGTCAGACGAGCTGCCACACATCCGGGATGCCCTCCGAAGTTTGAGGAACAGTTTCAGTGGTCACGACCCCCAGCACCACACCATTGACACCCTAGAGCAGAGTGTGGCCAACATCATGGATCGCCTTCATGACCTGAACACACGCCGACCAGAAAGAGAGGTACTCAATCTCTCTCTGCATCCATACATCACACGCATATGGATGTATGCATACAAACATAGTTCAGTTCATATTGCATGCAGTTAACCAATGATCCAGTTCACCCTCAGTGCTATGTAATTACTGATTTATTTGGAATGCACTAGTCTGTGAGTGAGGACTTTTTAATGCACTAGTCTGCGTGTGAGGACCTTTTAATGCACTACTCTTTGTGTGAGGACCTTTTAATACATGCACTAGTGTGAGGACCTTTTAATATGCACTTGTCTGTGTGCAAGGAGTTTTTAATGCACTTGTCTGTGTGTGAGGAGTTTTGAATGCACTAGCATATGTGTGGGAAGTTTTTAATGCACTAGTATGTGTGAATTGTGTTGTGCACTTGCTGACCTTGTTTCCAAGTGACAAGTTTGTGTACATCTTACAGGGGCGAGGCAGGTCTCCAGGACAAAAAGCGAATCACACCGACCGTGACTCCTGGCCACTCAGTAAGCCCTTCACTTTCCAGTTCCCCTGCCTTCCTGATCTTTCTCCTTCCTGTTCAACCTCATTTTTCCTCCTTCTTGCCCTGTTCCCATCATACTGTTCCTTCTACTCTCCTGTTCCTCCTGCCTGCCTTGCGTCTTTAAAGTTGAAAAATATTCTAAAGCTTGCACAGTACTATACTACATGTGTGGGGCTTGCCCTTTTAGTTTTTTCATTTGAAAATGAAAGTAAGAATCTATCATACAGTATATGGTAAAATTTATGATTAATTTTGCCATCTTAAGAAAACCTTTAACAGGTTATTTCTTTAAAATAAAACTTTAATTTAACCTAGTAGCCACTCTACTTTTTCCTCATGTTTATTAAAATATTAAATATTTAAAGTAATGAAATTGTGTTGCTAGTAGTTTCTTGTGTTTATCTGACAGAAACAGTTCAGTCCCTCAGCAGTGCTGTGCTGGACCCAGCTGACTCCACCAAAGTGCTGTACTTCACTGACCGCTCACTCACACCCTTCCTCATTAACATCCCCAAAAGGTCAGTGTGTGTGTGTGTGTGTGTAATGTGTATGTGCGTGTGTATACTGAGTGTGTAGTATACATGTGCATGTGTATACTGTGTGTGCGCACGTGCATGTTTAACCTGTTCTAGCGCACCATCTAGTGGTAGAGACGTGAGCATCTACTCCTTACAAACATTCCAAATGTAGCGTTTGTAGAATGACAATAGTCATGGTATTATAAAAAACTGCATATGATCATTATCAGTCGCTATTTTTATACCCAAGAGAGCAACACAACATTTCTACATACCACCGTTGGCTCACAGTTCACAACAGTATCCAGCTATGCCCCTACACTATTATCTGCAAACCAGCTGACCACATGCAAGACAGTGGCCATTTAAACATATTTGCAAGTTAATTATTATTTTTATTCTACCACAAAAAAATCGTATACCATCACAGCAACAAGTAATAGCACCTAAAATCGCGAATACAGTTTGGTAAAACTGTCAAAATGCCTACTCACTCCATAGGAAATAAAAAATATTTTTTTTTGCTACTGCAAAAAGTGTCTGTGCATGTGTGCATGCATAATGTGCGTGTACTGTACATGTGTGTGTGTGTGTGTGTGTGTGTGTGTGTATACTGTGTGTGTGTGTGTGTGTGTGTGTTACTGGCTGTGTTGTGTCGACAGGCTCAGTAAGTGAATGTGAGTCACCATCACCAGTGTGTGTTTTTGTGTAACTAACGGTTGTGTTGGCAGGCTAACTGTGTGTGTGTGTGCGGTGGATATGCACAAGTGCAGGCAACTGACTATGTCATGTTGGTAGGCTAACTGTGTGTGGGTGTGTGCATGTGTGTGTGTATATGCACAGGTTCAGGCAGCTGACTATGTTGTGTTGGCAGGCTAACTGTGCATGGGTGTGTGCATGTGTTTGTGTATATGCACAAGTTCAGGCAGCTGACTATGTCATGTTGGCAGGCTAACTGTGCATGGGTGTGTGTGTGTGTGTGTGTGTGTGCGTATATGCACAAGTTCAGGCAGCTGACTATGTTGTGTTGGCAGGCTGGGTGAGGTGACGCTCAGAGACTTCAAAGTGGCGGTGGACAGAGAGGGCTCCTTCAGGTACCACTTCAAAGCCCAGGACCCCGAGTTCGGCACAGTGAAGGAGGAGGTGTGTGTGTGTGTGTGTGCGCCCCATCTCTAATCACAAAGCCCACAAGAATATTGCCATGGAGATGTCCTTTGACACTGTTGTCATGGTAACTTGCATGCTTATTGTGCTGTTTTCACATTTCTGCTAATTGCACCGTTCACAGTGCCTAAAAACCTGTGAAAGCAAAAGATTTGCAATAACCCATCTTATAATACAATATCAAACAAAATCAAGATTTCAGAAACACCTTAATACATTATGGTGGCACGATGGTGGATAATTTCAGCCATATTACATGCTTAAATGTTGTCCTTACAATTATGAATACAGCAGCATATACAAAAACACATTTATTTGTGACAAACACACTTAATAGGCAGAATGAACTCAAAGCTCACTTCAAATTCTGTTTATGGTCTTCGGCAACACTTTA
This sequence comes from Conger conger, assembly GCF_963514075.1. Lineage (NCBI taxonomy): Eukaryota > Metazoa > Chordata > Actinopteri > Anguilliformes > Congridae > Conger > Conger conger. Next base: position 34,931,335 of record NC_083772.1, on the reverse strand, counting down.
TTTGAAGGGTCATACATATGGGTATAAACTCTGTCATTAGCACAACATAGCACATTCATAAGCACTGCATAAGCTTTCATAAGCGCTTATGTCAATAATCGCAAGTAGGCATACGGTGTGTTACGACAACATTAATGCAGCAAGTGCCATTACCATGACATACAGTACCAAGTGAACTGACACAAGATCCTTATGTCTGTTATTGACATAAGCACTTGTGAATGCTTATTTCCTTATTCCATGTGGTGCTCATGAAGGAGTTATACAAGGCTTTTGTAGGACCCTTAAAATGAAGTGTTGCAGACTTTTTTTGTCATGTGATGGATCTTACCTGAGCTGTGAGACAGATGAGTACAGTGAGCTGCTGTTACCAGCTTTGACCCTCTGTCACCTGCTGGTCCTACAGGTGTTCCAGGACGAGGCTCCGGTCCCAGGCTGGGAGGGGAAGATCGTGGCCTGGGTGGAACAGGACCCTGGGGACAGCAGATAGAGCAGGGTGGGGCAGGACAGGATGAGAATGTTTGGAGTCCCACCCCACCCACCCCCCCACCACTAGCACTCAGCATGTCACCTCCCTGGCTGCGGACCCTGGAGCTCACAGGTTCTGCTCCCTCAAGCTCCCTCAAGCCTGGAGTGGGAAGAGGAGAAATTGTTTTTTTTTTGTGGGTTTCAGGATGAATTTCTGGTTATAGCTTGGTCAAAGTTAGCCTTAGCGGCTCTGCGGATGAAAACAGAAAGTTAGGAGTGGTGGTAACTGGAACAATTTTCCTTCTCATCTAAATCCTCTCACCGTCCAACCGAGTGGAACTCTATCTGCCGTGGCCGCAGGGATGAAAGACAGTGATGCGCTGGGTGCCAAGGGTTGGGTCCCAGGAAGGAGTTTATGCTCAACATCACACGTTCCTCTCCATTTCCCCTTTTCCCACCACAGAGAAAAGACCTCGCTCTTACACTTTCTGAATTTGTGCCAAATCCTCAAGGTTTCCTATGCTCTTTTTAAGTCTCCTTATGAATATGGTTATAAAAATTGTGATGCCAGAATATATATTTTCTTAACACGGTTCTCACAGGACTTATTGTCAGACAGTACATTAGGCCTCCTTTTAGATACTTGTGAGGAAAACTTTCGATAAATATTGTGAACACATTTTTAAATTGAATAAGCAGGTACATTGTGCTATGGTGATTTAACTACGAGAAATTATTGAAACGCAGTCAGTAGGTAGCAGTCTTGGTCAGAAAGAGCTTAGTCCCTAGATAGCAAGGTAGGAAAAGTGTAATGTGACAGAGCGTGCTGTGAACACTGCAGTATTGCTCTAGAAATGTGCCTCCAAGGCCTGCTGGCCCAACAGGAAGTATAGTATGGTATATTTTTGATGGATTGTATATATGCCGACATTGTGAGGTTTTTACCCAAGTCAGGTTGAAAAATTGAATGAATTGAAAGCACAGCTTATTCAATAACCAGGCACATGCTGATCATTGAATAATTGTTTGACTAGGCCAAAAGTACCCTACAGTACATTTAAGAGCCAATCGCACAATGCTGCCTTCAGTGAAGGATACACTGATGTTTAATTGCCGGAAGATCTGACAGGAAGGATTTCCAGGATTTTCAGGCATCCCAAAACATTTTCAGGATGCCTCCTGGACTATAATGATGTTACACAAAACTGTTGAAGGGTTGTATTGTTGAACAGTTTGGATCAAATGGAATTCAATTCACAGCAAGCTCCACAGAATGCATTACTTGTTCTACATTTCAAGTCAGAAGGTTCTTTTCCTTGGAAACAGCCATCAATGGCTGTCACTGTCAAACTACATGTGAAGGCACACTAGCTAGGTATAAATACCATCTGGCAACGGAAGTTAAAACTAAGTCGTTTTTGTAATGAAATGTGAATTTTGTGAATGGGTGTGAAACATATCTGGCCAAGTGGCCTTTTCTGGTTAAGTATTTTTATTGGAAAAGTGAGCAGACATTAGTGAAAGGCTTCAACTTACCTGGTTGTGTCTAAGGGAGGAAACCGTTTACAGCGCACCTTCCTGGTATCTTGCACGGTTACAAGGGAGTAGTTCTGTTTGAAATGGCACATTTGATTCCACTAGGTCCAGCTTCTGTCAGTGGAAAAGTCTGTACTGAACTGTGTATCTGCGAGGAGATGTGCCCTCATGCCCTTTCGCAATAGGATGACAAAATGGCTCATTGATTCTATGTAGGCTAACATCTGACATCTTGTCATGTTAATGCTCGCATGACCTTTTCTCCTCATGGTCTGTCAGAGCATCTAGACACCTCACTGAAGCATACTGTGAATTAATCTCTTACCCCACTGCAGAGAGACAGACAGACAGACAGGGAAAGATTATGAAAGAGGGGAGAGGACAGTTTTGACAGTCTTTGGGCAAAGAGAAAGGATTCCTTTTTCAAAACAGGTTTTGGACTGACTGCAATTATTTGAACTCACCAAATGTCTTTGAAATCAAATGTTTTGTCTATTTGTAAAAAGTTATGAAAACTATATTGTTAAAAAGGATTGTGGCTTCCTTCACCCTTTTTTTGAATGTAAAAATAAATTGTACTCTGTAATCCCCAAAATGGCTGTAAGTACCTAATTGTGCAAAATTAGCATTTAACTACAGGAATCCAGCTGTGACCATGTCCTGGGGGGGTCATTTTCCTGCTGAGAGTCACACCAGAGTAGCTTTTACACAGAATTTAGATTCTTTGATTCAGTTTCTCCCTTGGTGCACATATTTGAATGTCTGTGGTATGACTTCAGACAGAAGCTATCCAGAAGTTCCTCAGAAGGCTCACCTTCACTGCAGGCTGCTGGAGTCTGAGAGCCGCAGTGTCCCTCAGTTCATGTACAGCTTCAGTGGGTGGACTCAGACCTCCTGCTCATAATCTTAAAATGGCGGAGCCACAGACGTGGCAAATGGGGAGAGGTGGACGCACAGGTCCATAATTCATACATAACGCTTTCCAAAGAAACATCAGCACATTTTTACGGAAGCGTTTCCTCGCTCAAAGGAAAGATTTGGAATTCTCAACTTCTACTTCTAGCGATTGGAATGAGTCGACTGACAAAAGTAAAATTAAGGACAAACCAAATAATCATGAACCAGAAGGTAAATCTGACAGTATGGTCAAAATCTTTCACCGCTAAAACAAATCAACTGCTCACAAACCATGACATAAGCAGTTGGACCAAAAAGTACCATTTAATAGTGCATTTATATTCCAGCCCACCATGAGATAGGGTACACAAACACTCAAAACAATAAGGCAGATGACACTTAAACACTGAATAGGGCTACAGAGGCATAGACACTGAGGTGATGCGAGTTGTTGTACAGTAGATGAGGCATTCAGGACACAGCTGGTTGAATTTTGAGAAATGGTGACAGAAATATACATACACCCAGTGGCTTAATATAAGCTGTATCATTTAACCACACCACCTCAGGGTTTAGGCTGTGGGCAGTGCCCAGCCCAAACTGTAATCAGAACTCAGTGTTCAGGGTAACTACATAATGCACATACCCCCATATGCATACAAACATACACATACCCAGTATATACATACATTAATACACACATCTATGGTGTATCGACACTGAAAATAAATTACCAAGGCAGTTTATACATAGATGTGTACAAACACCAGCAGGCAGATATTTACATTAAATGTAAGAGTGACGTGTTAAGAACGGGAAGAGATGATGTGATTGTGGGAAGAACTGGACCCCCTTTCAGTGAAAACTCCTCAAAAGCCAAGTTGGTAAAGTTAATTTCACGTTAAGCGTTAAGCGTAAAGATATATATATATATATATATATATATATATAGGAATATAACTTCATAAATAGCATTCTAATCTGCGCAATATTCAATGTAATGAATATTCTCGGTTTAGTCAGAGAAGGGGTGAGGATAAAAACACTATTAGCCTGGTTATTTGGAGTAATCTTCGCATATTGCCTCAGTGGTAAAACAGCACGTTGGTATAGAACACACTCTCACTGCACCGTTAAGTCTCCAATGAATGACTCTGGAATGAGTATTCAACATTCTATGTACAATTTATGCATACACATCAGACTGGGGTCAATTACATAATTACATACCTTTCTACGCATTACTGAGCTTGTCTAGTGTGTTGGAACCTGCTCAACTGCACCAGGCAAGATCAATCGAGCACAGAAAAGTATTTGAATACAAAACAATTACATAATTGACCGAGGTTTGATACACATATAAACTTTAGCTTTCAACCTGCCCCATTCAGAAACACACACATTTCAATAAATATAGCATAATATTTCCCTTACCCATAAAGTATCCCTTTCCATGAGCTGCCTCAATTGATTTTAACTATGTACAAGCATGATTATTTGCGAGTTGGATCTTGAATTTACAACTGCAGGTCTCCTTTAAGCATGGGGCTTTTTCAAATAGTTTTTTTCCCCCTTGTTTCTTATGCAAATTATCTGATCTGGTCTCTGTCTCTCAACTTTTGTGGTACGTGGCATAAGACGGTCAATATAATTATTTGTCCCCTAACACATTCAACATTCATGTCTCATCAAAGAAAAAAGAAAAAGAAAACAAATCTGAGTAGTGTACAGCTGAGCTTACTCTGGAGTGAAGGTTGAACAGACTCATTAATTAACAATCTGTCGGTCTCTCTATTTACTTACAGAACCCCTGTAAGAAACCAGTGCAAATGGCAGTCTGACGCAAGCAGCACATAGCACTCGCCGTGTGCGGGTTTTGCTAAAGGGGGTTTGGGGGTTGGGCCGAGGGTGGAGGGTGGAAAAAAAGGACAGGGTCGTTCGCATGGAAATTAACCACACACCACTAAGGCCAAAAGTTCCATCTCTCCAAATTTGAGAAAGAAAAACCCACCTCCCGTTGCCAAATACCAGGATGTGGCCTCATTTAACGTTCACACCAGAACAGGGACAGTAAAATCAGCCCATTGGATCTAAATCCAGCCCTGGGTCTCCCAGGTAATTAACTTTACAATTAGTGCCACTGAATCAGCCAGGCTGTCTTCACCCCTGTCTCCCAGGTAAGGCGAGGGTGAAAACAAGCAGTTCAGTCCTCGAGGACCGTGGGTTTAGGAACAGGGCTCGAGTAGGTTAACTAATGAGTGGTGCAGAGGGAGCTGACAGCAGAATATCAGACTGGCATCTTCTCAAGAAAGACCAAACACAGCACCAGTCAGGCTCAATTCTGCTGCCCCGCCTTGCACAGGTCTACGAGTCTGCTGGCCAAACTATTCTCACATGGGCTGCTTTCTTAAGGGAACCCAGCAAGATGTTAATGTGTGAGCGTCAGAGTGCCAGGGAGTGCAGGATATGGGGCTGGAAAGATGGAGGCTCTAATTTTGGGGGGATGTGTGGGGGTCCTGTGAGCGAGGTTCCCTGATCTGTGCGTAGGTGTCAGGGCGGCGAGGAGGGGGCGGGGACAGGGGCGGAGTCGGGACGGGATTGGCCGGTCACAGCAGCATGGTGACGGGTTTCTCCAGGAACTTGCGGAACTCTGCCAGCCACTGGGCGCCCACCGCCCCGTCCACCACCCGGTGGTCACAGCTCAGCGTCACCGACATCATGCTGGCCACGTCGAACCTGAGGGAGGGCCACGAAACCAGCGTCACACACAAACCCCCTGCGGAGCGGCATGGGTACTGCACAAGCCCTGACACCAGCTGACCCTCAATATGCACAAAGACTAGGAGTACTCAAGAAAAACAAGCTCACCCTCAATATTCAATATTCAAGAACAGGAACCGACCCTCAATGACCGAAGACCAAACAGCCCATACTGACTTTGGGCTATGCAGGGTCAGAAATTAACTTAAAGTAGGGTTGGCAGAATGCAGTAAGATGAAGCACTCGTCCTCCCTGCCTGTTCACTCACCCTCTCTCATTATCTGCAGGTAGGAGTCTCTTCTCTGACCCTCCCACAGCCAGGATACAGGCCTGCGGTGGGTTAATGATGGCCGAAAAGTTCTTGATCCCAAACATACCGAGGTTGGAGATGGTGAAAGTTCCCCCCTGTAAACACACACACGTATACACAAATTAACTTCTATATCATATCGCTGATGCCAGCACTTTTTACACCGCAACCCAGAAAACTCAACACAAGTACTTAGCGTAATTAGTAAGTAATTAGCGTAATTAGCGTTCCTCCACCCTGGTCCAGGGGACCCACTGTATATGCAGTTTTTTGCAATCTATTGATCGATTATGGTTGCTGAGAACGTGTTCGACCATAAATTATGTGGTTAAACTGTTTTTTGACACAATGCAGATTCAGCTTGCTGCCATTTGCTGTCCGTAAAGTCACAGAGGGTTTCCGGTTTCCACACTCTCAGGGGGGGGGGGGTTAGCGCTCAAGGGGGCGGTTAGCTCTCAGGGGGGGGCGGTTAGCTCACCTGAAACTCATGGGGCTGCAGCTTGCCCTCCCGGGCCCTGGCTGCCAGAGAGTTCACGTCTGTGCTGATGGCGCTCAGGCCCTTAATGTGGGCGTTGAACACGATGGGAGTGATCAGGCCGTTAGGAGTGCTGACCGCCACACTGACGTCCACCACGTGGTTCCTGTGGAGGGGGGCAGGACACGGTCAGGAGTCACTGACAAGAGGGACGACTTTTCTCCATTAACGCTCAAACTCAAACAATACCTCACCAAATTAATGGCTCCCACCTCTACGAGAGACTCTGGGGGTTTCTTTGATTCTCTACATACTTCTGTTTCAAAGCTGTCTAACGGGTACAATGACGTAGACACAGCTGTACTTTAATTCCTTCTACTCGTATGACATTTTAAACAGGTTTGCATTAAACTGGAATTAACCTTTAAGCTAGTGGCCTCAAACTCCTTGGCACATAGGGCTGTGTGTATGCAGGTTTTCATTGCAACCGATTAATGCTGCCATAGTTATGTGCACTTAATTGCATTAAAGCACAGAATACAAGCAACAGTTGTTATTTAGACACAAATAACACGTTTCACTTCATATACATTATTCACAAACAATTGAACAAATTATATACACACCAAGCACTTTATTAGGTATTTTTAACTGCTTTTTTAGACTTATTGCTTATGATGCGTTGTGTGTTCAGAGATGCTCTTCTGCATACCACCCCTGACGTCTCATTAACAAGGCATTGCTGTCTGCAGAACTGCTGCTCACTGGATTTATTTTATTTTTTTGCACCATTCTTTGCAAACTCTAGAGACTAGTGCACGAAAATCCCAGGAGATCAGCAGTTTCTGAGATAATCAAACCACCCTGTCTGTCACCAACAATCACTCAATGGTCAAAGTCACTTAGATCAAATTCCCCCCCCCCCCATTCTGACGGTTGAAGTGAACATTAACTGAAGCTCCTGACCCGTATCTACATGATTGTATGCATTTCACTGCTGCCCTGATGATCGCATGAATAAGTAGGTGTAATAAAGTAAAAATGTTCCTAATAAAGTGCTCGGTAAGTGTATAATGAAGATCTCAGGCCGGGATAAAAACCAGCATACACAGGGTCCTCCATGGCACTAAGGCTGAGACCACGGCTGTAAATGCCTTCCTGTTGCCGGAGGACACTCACTGGCGAATAACAGTGTCCATCCAGGAGGAGTTGGCCTCTGGCACCTTCACACAGGCCAGAGCCGAGGCCTTGATGATGAAGTCATTGACCGAGAGCTTGATGTTTTCCGCCTTTACTTCCTATGAGAGACACGCACACACAAAAACATGCGTGTATGCATGAAAGTAGGTGTGCATGCACGTATACAGACACAAACACACACAAACACACACCAACAGACAGTAAGTGCGAGTTCATAAAGTTAATCAGCACCTTCTACCTCCATTTCACCATTAAGGTCCCCGATGCTCACCTCATTGAGCTCCTGCCTCAGCTCCAGCACTTGGTCCATGTTGACATCCACAGACAGGTAGTAATGAGGGATCGTCTGCTTGGACTGCATCAGCCTCTGAGCAATCACCTAAGAAACCAGTCGAGAGCAGGGTCAGAGCCAATCAGAGAGCGACAGACAGCGGTAATCTGTAAAGGGGCACAGCTCTCAGACAGACAGCAGTAATCTGTAAAGGGGTACAGCTCTCAGACAGGCAGCTGTAATCTGTAGAGGTACAGCTCTCAGGCAGGCAGCTGTAATCTGTAAAGAGGTACAGCTCTCAGGCAGGCAGCTGTAATCTGTAAAGGAGCACAGCTCTCAGGCAGACAGCAGTAATCTGTAAAGGAGCACAGCTCTCAGACAGACAGACAGACAGACAGACAGCAGTAATCTGTAAAGGAGCACAGCTCTCAGACAGACAGCAGTAATCTGTAAAGGAGCACAGCTCTCAGACAGACAGCAGTAATCTGTAAAGGAGCACAGCTCTCAGGCAGACAGCAGTAATCTGTAAAGAGGTACAGCTCTCAGACAGACAGACAGACAGACAGCAGTAATCTGTAAAGAGGCACAGCTCTCAGACAGACAGCAGTAATCTGTAAAGGGGCACAGCTCTCAGGCAGACAGCAGTAATCTGTAAAGGAGCACAGCTCTCAGGCAGACAGCAGTAATCTGTAAAGAGGTACAGCTCTCAGACAGACAGACAGACAGCAGTAATCTGTAAAGAGGTACAGCTCTCAGACAGACAGACAGACAGCAGTAATCTGTAAAGAGGTACAGCTCTCAGACAGACAGCAGTAATCTGTAAAGGGGCACAGCTCTCAGACAGACAGCAGTAATCTGTAGAGGTACAGCTCTCAGACAGACAGACAGCAGTAATCTGTAAAGGGGACACAGCCCTCTGCTCACCCTGCGGATGTTGCTAAGGGGGATGTCCGTGAAGGTGCCCGTCGGCATGGGAACCGCAGCAGGGGCGGGAGCTGCTGCAGTGGGCGGGGCCTGTATAGTCAAACAGCACAACACAGCATGAACAATCTTTCACTATAAACAAATATATTATTCTGCTTGATATTTGGGTGATTTAACATCATTTTAAGAAATGTCAAAGTTAGGTATAATTTCTTTATTGATGTAAACCAATAATTACGGTTTGCTGGGGAAAACAAATGTTGTTAAATACCAACAGAGCTGTGATTGACTGCTCATTGCAACTTCACCCAATCACAAATGACAATTCACCTTGCAAGTACAGATAAGAGGACTGAGATTAAGATGGTTGAAGAATAGGAGAAAGTCATTCCAGTTTTCAGGAGGGCAAAGGGAACTTACGGGTGCAGGCTTGGGCGGGACGAAGCTCTCGATGTCTTTTCTGGTGACTCTGCCATCTGGGCCCGACCCTGAAATAGGCCAAGAGCTACCAGTCACACTCAATACGCATCTCAATGTCATATGACTACAGAGCACAAAAAAAAAAAAAAAACATACAAAACGTACCACATCACAAACAACTGTAATTAAATTAAATTAATGTTTTTAATACAATTGAACATTAAAGTTCCCGATGTTATAGCTTTCATGGCACCATGTTCCTGATGGAAGAGCTACAAAGGGTCAGTTGTGACTAAGGCCAAATTTAAAACATAATGGAGTACGCGTGAAGATGAGCTCAAGGCACTTCATTAAGATCTTATTTCCTCATTTCCACTCCAGCTTCCCTTCCTTTTATCAGGGAAACATGGAAAATGTACAAACTACTGCCTATACGACTGAAGACAGTAATGTACACAAACAGCCTGTACCACTGAGGACAGTAATGTACACAAACTACAGCCTGTACCACTGAAGACAGTAATGTACACAAACTACAGCCTGCACCACTGAGGACAGTAATGTACACAAACTACAGCCTGCACCACTGAGGACAGTAATGTACACAAACTACAGCCTGTACCACTGAAGACACTACCTGTTCTGTTTATTCCTGTGCACGCCTCTACTGCTGGATCAAGGAGAATATAACCTCATAGAATACATCATTTGGACAAGAAATTCTCGAAAGTACTCAAATACCAATATCAGTATCAAATCTTGACAACAAACAGAGCTTGTGTATAATTTTCCCACGCTGGGTGTAGTCACCTTTGACCTGGGCCAGGTCAATGCCCTTTTCAGCAGCCAGTTTTTTGGCGAGGGGGCTAGCGAAGACTCTTCCCGTCTTGGCGCCTGCTGGCACGGCCGGGCTGGGTGCTGGGGCTGGCGGGGGCGGTGCTACGGTCGGGAGGGGTAGAGCAGCTGCCTGAAGCCCAAACAAATCTCACTTTTACTCATCGGCTGTTCAAGGTCAATTTCACTTTGGTGCAATACCAGTCATTTTGTGGAGCTGGAGTGAATATTAGAAACATCAGCTGCATCTTCCAACCATTAATGGTATGGCCACAGCTTCACATTTGTCTGGCTCCCATTCACTCCCATTCATTTTTGCGTCCTTGACGAATTTTGTAAGGACACACTACCTGATAGTAGATCGATGAAAGAGACTTTGCTCCACAAAATTATGTGTTGTACCAAAGTGAAATACCCCTAGCAGATGCCTTAAACACAGTGGTCAAAGCCAGTCGGCACTCTTACAAATTCACCATCATGCTGAGATCGCAGTCATTTGCTCTGCAACAGCATGTAGGAGTAAGGCACTAGTGACCTCCACACTGAACAGGATCTCACCATAGGCTCTCTCACACAGTTCTCACAATACAACCCTTCCAAATACACCACTGCACAGAACAGCAGGGCCAAGTGCTGGGGTGGCCAACCCCGGTCCTGGAGAATCTCAGGGTCTGCTGGTTTGTTTCCATTTGAAACTCAGCAACAGATTCAGACACAAGAAACAAGGGGATGTGAGTGAACTGTAATCAACTGCTTTAGCTCGCTTTAAGTCGTATGATTGTGCCTGCAGTTAAACGGGTTCAATCAAGACTACTAACCCTTTTATTTTTGGTATGTCATTTTAAAGTTTGTGTCAAGAAAAGGGGTTAATTGATCAATCAAGTGCCAAGGAACAACAAAAGCCAGCACACCCTGCAGCTTTCCAGGACCAGGGCTGCCAACCCCTGGGCTATTGGATGAAGCAGGGATTAACTCAGAAACCTGGCAACCCCAGAGCAATGATACTGAACTCTTCACGGCGCAGAAACGGCAGGTAACGCACTGCTGCGGGCGCTGTGGGCGGAGCACTGATCTCGGCCACGCCCGTCTCCACGTAGTCCGCAAACGCCTGGATGTCGGCCTCGTTCTCCACGATGATGCAGAGCGGGGTCCCCAGGGGCACGTCCCGGGTTCCCTCGGACACCAGCACCTTGGCCAGGTAGCCCTCCTCCTGCACCTCGAACCCTGGGTGGACAGGCATACGCTTGCTTACGGAGACGGCTGGATGCGTTAGGTGTGCCAAGACAGAGACCAGGAACCAACGGTCAAGTGTGTGGATGTGCCCGACAATCTAGGATTGAATACTGACCACTGTGATCAAACATCTTGGGTGAATAAAGTGCTAAATACTGTCTGGATATCTACTGTTCGGTAGGTTTTCACTGCAAGCCTTACAAAATAAAACGGCTCATTCAACAGCTTGACATCACCTTCAGCTGCTAATTAGTTCAGGTATGGGAAAATTAGGGCTGAAATGAACCTATAGGATGGTAGATCTCCAGGAATAGGGTTGGGCAGCCCTGTGTTATAAGATCGGGGACCACATCCAAACATACAATGTATTATGGCAGCTAAATAACATGTAATATTAAGCTTAATCAGTTTCATAACAAGGTTGCCCATAATTAGCTGCAAAATCCAAGGAAGGTTTCAGTTGGTGTGCTTGTTCGTGCCATTGTGCAAGAGCACCCTCCTCTGGTCATCCCGGGGCCTGCAGGCGGTCTGGAATAGCAGTGTATAGACCAGAAGTGGGCAAAGAGCGCTGTATCCTTTTCTGGTTTCATGCCTTACTTACTCAACTAGAGCTAACATGTATGCCATTTATGCTCATTTCTTGATACAGGAATGAATGACAGGTGAACACTTCTTTTGTTGCTGTATGAAACACTTTAATGTGATCTACTCTACAAGCAAACCAGTGTTGGTGTATATAGCCAGCCAGGGTAATTGATGGAAACAAAAACCTGCATTCACCTGTCCAGCCCTGGCATCGACTCACTCCTACAACACAATGATTCTCCTACCAGACCTGGGCTCAAATAGCATTCATTTTGGAATCAAATACTTTTCTGCATGACTAAGCTTGTCTGCTGTATTGGAACAAATTATATGATCCCAAAGGTGGAAAACCCCACCCTTTTGCTCCTCCTTGCAGGCTCGAATGCACCAGCCAAGATCAAAAGAGCACAGAAAAGTATTTGAATCCAAAACATACTACTTGACCCCAGGTCTGTCTCCTACAACGCAATGGGTCAGCGGAGCAACATGAGTTATCAGCAGAAGGTGGAATTTCACACAGGCGTTCTCCTGAACTGAAGAAGTGCTGTGAAAGAGACAGGCCTACGAACACAACCGCCAGTTCCGAATTCAGAGAACATACGGGGGGTAGTATTTGAAATATGAAGAGGGTCGTATCGTTCGGTGTGAAGACTCACCGATGGTGGCCTTGTCCGTCTCGATCTCAGCCAGCAGGTCCCCCTCACACAGCTTCTCCCCCGGCTTCTTCTCCCAGCGTTGAACCGTGCCCACGGTCATGGTGGGGGACAGGGCCGGCAGCGTGATCTGGAGAAGGACATCAAAATGGCGTCCGCAGTGTCAACCAGGTCTTATCGCAAAGTGCAACACACTTTTCTGAGCCAAAGTGAAATGCTTCCGGGGGAAAAAAAAACAAAAAAAAAAAACTTGTATATTTTCAATGTTGATACGACAACAAAAGGGCCATGCTGTTTCCATGTGATAGATAAAAACATGACAACAAGGATAAAGAGTGAAAACATAAGCGATGCATTTTTCAAAACTAGTAGGTAAGTTAATCAACACTGAACAGTTACAAGCAATGTTTTTTCTCCCCTGGAAGCTTTTCACCAAAGTCTGGAGATGTGTAACCGTATCAAGTATGATTAAAGACAGGAAGAAGGAACAAAACCTACAGCCACCTGCCAAAGAGTTTTTATTGCGCTAACTATAAAAACTATTTGATGTACCGCAAGAGCTATATTGCGCAACCCTACCACACAGTATTGGTGTGGGGCATACAGAGGAGAGTACCTCACCTTTATGTGTGGGGGATAAGAGCTCCCAGGGGCCTGTGGAGGTGTGGGGGCAGAGGCAGCAGGAGGTGGAGGGGCAGGAGGCGGGGGCCCCGCAGCGGGGGTGGGGGCTGCGGACGCCATTTCCAAGGTGTAGTCCTTAAAGGCGGGAATGTGGTCAGCGCTGGAGGCACAGAGTCTCAGGTCAGCAGACAGGCAAACAGACCCTGCTCTCGTGACTCAACATGGCTGTTTATCTGTCTTATCTATCTTATCTATCTGTCTGCACTGACACAGCTATTCCCTCTGAGCATCCATTCTAACAGGCAATGAAGAGGACAGCACTGCCACGGATATAAGACTCATAGCAATCGCTTATTTTTCACCTCTTTTTACCATTTGCTTGCTCCAAGCTCCACCCATTGGGGGAGACAAAAAAAGGAAGCCAAAAAATCAGGCGAATGACATGACTTGGGCAAATGGAATGTCCTTGCTCCTTCAGACAACAGTTCAAAGCCACGTCAGCTACAGACGTAGCAGATGTGCAGAGGTGGATCCACAGGTCAGTTATTAATATGGCACGGATTCCAAAAAATTACTTCCGCAAGGGACACGCTCGTGTTTTCCTGCTCAAGAAATCTTCGGTAACCTTCTAGCTCCAGGCCTCTAGCTCCTTGAAGGAATATTTAACGAACTGGAATTTCCTCATAGATAGTGGACCTCGATCTTGTTCCGGGTCGTGCAAGGCACAAGGAGAGATGAGGTGAAAAATTAGCAATTGGAATGAGTCTTTTCATTAGCAACCTCCCAGATGTGAGTCAGCAGAGGTGAAATTGAACAGGTGAGAGCTATACTGATAAAAAATGTTACCGTTTAAACAGAATCTGATCTCTGACTGCTCATTGGCTGACTGAAAGATTGATTGAACTGGCAGCTGACCTTTCCACAGTGATACAGATGGGTGATCCAATAGCTACATCCCTTGTTCCCTCTGGGACCAGAATTTTGGCCAGGTAACATTCCTCCAGAATTTCGAAGCCCACTGTCGCCTTGTCTGTCTCGACCTGGAAGAACAGGCCAGAGACACGGACTGTCAATCAGAGAAGGATGGTAGTCACAGCTTTTCTTGGGCCGGTAGGTCACAGACAAATTCTACAGGATGGACAGGTCACAGTCCGTAGTCACACAGGCCATGGTCACCTTTGTCCACCAAAACAAACAGTGTTTTATCAGACTGACAGGTCACAGTCACAGAATTTCTCTGAAAAACATGTCATGGCCTATTTGTTGCACTGCCAGACACAGTTTTGAACAGACCCGTTACTAACCTCTGCGAGAAGGTCTCCCTCGTTGATCTTATCACCTTCCTTCTTTTCCCAGCGTGCAATGGTGCCCATTTGCATTGTGGGGGACAGGGCTGGAAGTTCCACCTGAGACAGTGAACAGTAAAAGTTACAATACTGCAACCAGTCAATATCAAGTCTGGCAATATGGCAACCAATTAAGGCACCAAAAGTCAACAGCAGAAGTTCAAGTACTGCATGTGGAACCAGCCAATTGCAGGTTAAATTTTTTCCCCACTTTAACCAGCTTTGGGCATCCAGTCTTGTATACTCAGGGGTAGGCACATGCACGGCCTTGTTCATATCAGATATGGCACCAACTCTTCTCAAATAGCAGCGATTATGAAGAGCTGTGTGTGTGGCAATTTTTATCCTTGTCTGAACCATTTGTTCAAACGTCTAATGAATATGCCTCATGCCATTTTGCCAACGTTTGCACAATGCCGCGTAAGATTAAAGATGGTTGCGAAACAAAAAGTTCCAAGCAAATCAATTATTATTTTTTTAATGAATGCCATCCCTACCGAAGTGTTGTGCGACAATACCCGTGGATGAAAGCATTTCAAGGCCAGCACTTGCACAACAATTCGTTTTGAAATGTAGGCATTATTTTGTGACACCAACAGCATACTCTCAACCACCTATACGACTGCAACCTCACGTTAACCACTAAAATCGTTAGAATATAAACTCTTTAATGACACTAGCTAGGTAACATAACGTTAAGTTATGCACCATGTCTCTTGGTTCTGTTATCTCTTCCCACGGCTTCTCTTATCACTCCTACGCTGATGACACCCAACTCTTCATTTCCTTCCCCCCCGACACCCAAATCACCACACAGATCTCTGCCTGCTTGGCTGATATCTCTGCGTGGATGACTTCCCATCACCTGAAGCTCAACCTTGCCAAAACTGAGCTTCTCTACATCCCTGCCAAGTCCTCTCCATCAATTGACCTCTCACTGACTGTGGAGGACTTTGTAGTTTCCTCCTCCCGTACGGCAAAGAATCTTGGGGTGACACTTGATAACTGCCTCTCCCTGGCTCCACAAGTATCCTCCACTGCCAGAACCTGCAGGTTCTTTCTGTATAACATACGCCGCATCCGTCATCTCCTGACGGAGAAAGCCACCCAGCTCCTAGTCCAGGCGCTCGTCATTTCCCGCCTGGATTACTGCAACTCCCTCCTAGCCGGTCTCCCAGCGTGCGCCATCAAGCCCCTCCAGCTGGTCCAGAATGCTGCAGCCCGCTTGATCACCAGTCAGCCCAGGTCGGCTCATGTCACCCCGCTTCTCATTGGCCTCCACTGGCTTCCTATTGCCGCACGCATCCGATTCAAGGCCCTAGTGTTGGCATTTCAGCCAGCTCTGGTCGCCTTACGGTTCCCTCTCTACGGGCACCTGGCGGTCGAGCTGCACGTTCACGCCTGTTTTCCGTTCTGGTCCCTCAGTGGTGGAATAACTTGCCTACCACTGTCAGGACAGCAGAATCCCTCCCCCTATTTCGACGCAGACTCAAAACACACCTCTTCAAACTGTACCTTAGTCCTCCCTCCTGACTTACCCCGCCCCCCCCTTCTGATACCCCTATCCCTATCCCTGTCTAACCCCCCCCCCCCGCCAAAAAAAAAAAAAAAAAAAAAAAAAAAAAATTGCACTTATGATGACGACTATATGTTTAGAACAGCAGTCCAGGTGTATTTTCCTAGTTCTGGTTGTGATGCTTTGACTTGTGGTAGAACCTATGCACTTGTAAGTCGCTTTGGATTAAAAGCGTCTGCCAAATGACTAAAATGTAAATGTAAATGTAAATGTTAAGTTATTAATCAAGCTCATTATAACTGTGTAAATGACTGCAACGTTTTCACAGAACACAACATATTTTGTAGTTAGCTTGCCGAATAAGTTTAGATGAATGGTAAATGGTAGATGACTTGAAGACGTTGGTGCATGGAAGTGTAGCATGCTCTATATCTAATTAGCTTCATGCGCTGCTACGTTAGCTAGCAACTGTAACGTCCCATTAGCTAGGCAGCTAGCCACGTTAGCTCGCTAGTTCCCTTGCAAATGCATTGGGCAACAGCTCGCTAGAAACGGTTGGTGTCACCTCGCCCAACCCCCCCTGCAAGGCTTCAGCAGCTACAACTTCAGGTTCAAGTTCTTACCTGCTGGTGAGGTGGAAGGCTGTAGAATCGCTTGCTCTGATAGCAATACACAGTCGGTTTGGCGGAGCTATATCTTGTAGCATAACAAATGGGTCGAGTCCATGTAGAGCCCCCGGAATGATACCTCTTCAGATGACAAGTGTCTGGTCCAGATCGAGATCTTACCACAGCGCCCGAGCAGAGTTGGGGCCGGCTAAGATTGACCGCTTTTCTCACACGTATAACCAAACGCAACATTTCGTATCCCTCGCGTTTTATTTATTTTTTATTTCAAAGCGTGCACAAATGACACAATAGCAGAGACTCCCTCGACGATAACTGACCGCTTGGATATTGTGATGTCCCCTGCAGTAAAATAGACCCAGAAATTGAAGCAACACCCTAACTTTCCAATGACCTCCCGGTCCCAAACCTCACAATTTCCGGCCGTCTTACTATTCGTCCAACCGGCACAAGGCCCCGCCCACTGTCGTGCTTATCAGTCGTAAATCAGCTATTAATTAAAGGGGTAGTACAGTCAGAGACAATACAGGAGATTACATTTTTAAGTGCCCATCTCACCAATTAAGATAATTGTTTGGGAGAGAAATCATGTTTATCTATAAGACCTACTGTATATTAGATACCATATGATTTATTCATAATTCTGCAAGCATTAAATTGTTTACTTGAACACTTTGGATAAGAGCGTCTGCAAAATGCCATTCATGTAATGTTTATTATACTGAATAAAACCAGCAGAAAAACTGTAAAAGGCCATACAAGTAGTAGATAACCAAAAGTTAAAGTTCAGATGTTTCACTTCTCATACAAATTGGGCTACTGGATCAAAATGAAACATTTATCCAATTTGTTTCAAGCATATTATGAACTTTCGTCAGTGGGAGAAAGGGGAATGAAAAGCATTTAGTTCACATTTTACTGATTACTTTTATTACATTTTTAGAAGATAACATCAATCAATTCATACATCTCTAATATATCGATACATATTTTTTCCAAAACTGGAACCTCAAAATGTTGTGCAAACAAGAGAAGACGGACGAATACTTTAATCAGCAAGGCAAGAGCAGGGAGTGCATGCACACAACTGTTCTCTGGAACATTCCTATTTCACGAATTGTCCCAATGGCACTGTGGTTTGCAGGGCAGTCATGTCTACAGCACCGGCATGGTGACAGACAGTGTGCGTTTTCTCCTGTTAAAAACAGCGCTGGTCTCCTCCTCCATCACTGCCTCTGGTAGCTGTAGGTGCAGGTGGTATGTGTCCCCGACCTCCAGCACCACATCATCCTCAATGCAGACAAAACAAACCACAAATGTATTCTGTGATGTCAGCCAAGCAATCACAAAAGAGCACACATTGGGTGTAGAAGCAATAAGGGCCATATTGACTGCGTAGGAAAATGGAAAATGTACATACCTGCAACACACATCGATGTTACAGGAAATACTTACAAATGCGCCAAAGCATACCCTAAGCCGCATTTTTCTTAAATCCACCATTGTCCTGTGTGAATTACTGATCCTAAATCATTGCCTACTACAATATATGTGGTTAACTCAAATCAAGTGACCCTGATCAAATCAAACTGCCTCAAATCACCTTAAGTTGTTTCTATAGTTGTTGTGCGTGACTTTATTTGGTAGTGTCTCCAGATGTAAATTCACTTTGGCATTCTGAGGAAAAGCCCTGCTGAGAAGGCTCGGGGAGCAGGAACATTTTAATAAGTAGTATGAACTATTATGAACTGTTTCAGGATCACATTCTGCTCTGGCTGTGGTCTGGATCAGAAAGAACTGGCTCTGGATTGTAATTCACATTCTCTGTGGTGGTGGTCTGGATCAGAAAGACCAGATTCTGGATCATTATCACATTCTAGTTGTGGTCTGGAGCAGAAATAACCTGTTGTGTGAAAGCTCTGTACCTGGGACACACTGAGCTGGCACTCTAACATGGAGCAGAAATAACCTGTTGTGTGAAAGCTCTGTACCTGGGACACACTGAGCTGGCACTCAAACATGGAGCAGAAATAACCTGTTGTGTGAAAGCTCTGTACCTGGGACACACTGAGCTGGCACTCTAACATGGAGCAGAAATAACCTGTTGTGTGAAAGCTCTGTACCTGGGACACACTGAGCTGGCACTCTAACATGGAGCAGAAATAACCTGTTGTGTGAAAGCTCTGTACCTGGGATACACTGAGCTGGCACTCAAACATGGAGCAGAAATAACCTGTTGTGTGAAAGCTCTGTACCTGGGATACACTGAGCTGGCACTCAAACATGGAGCAGAAATAACCTGTTGTGTGAAAGCTCTGTACCTGGGATACACTGAGCTGGCACTCTAACATGGAGCAGAAATAACCTGTTGTATGAAAGCTCTGTACCTGGGATACACTGAGCTGGCACTCTAACATGGAGCAGAAATAACCTGTTGTATGAAAGCTCTGTACCTGGGATACACTGAGCTGGCACTCTAACATGGAGCAGAAATAACCTGTTGTGTGAAAGCTCTGTACCTGGGACACACTGAGCTGGCACTCTAACATGGAGCAGAAATAACCTGTTGTGTGAAAGCTCTGTACCTGGGATACACTGAGCTGGCACTCAAACATGGAGCAGAAATAACCTGTTGTGTGAAAGCTCTGTACCTGGGATACACTGAGCTGGCACTCAAACATGGAGCAGAAATAACCTGTTGTGTGAAAGCTCTGTACCTGGGATACACTGAGCTGGCACTCTAACATGGAGCAGAAATAACCTGTTGTATGAAAGCTCTGTACCTGGGATACACTGAGCTGGCACTCTAACATGGAGCAGAAATAACCTGTTGTATGAAAGCTCTGTACCTGGGATACACTGAGCTGGCACTCTAACATGGAGCAGAAATAACCTGTTGTGTGAAAGCTCTGTACCTGGGACACACTGAGCTGGCACTCTAACATGGAGCAGAAATAACCTGTTGTATGAAAGCTCTGTACCTGGGATACACTGAGCTGGCACTCTGACATGGAGCAGACGTCGGGCAGTTCCACGGTCAGCCGCAGGGTCCTGCCGGTCCCGCCAGTATCTGTGGCGGTGCTGAGCTGGTGCCTGGGCCGTCGCGGCTGGGCGGAGTCTGTGCTGGAGAGGACCTGGATGAGAGCCGGTTTGGCTGGGCCCGCCTGGGTCTCTGGGGTCAGCAGGATGGGAGGGCTGTCCACACTTTCAGCCCGCTCCCCCCGGACAGTGGAGATCTGCTGTAGGAGCGAGAGGCCTGTGGAGACTTAGCAACTCAGTTCTGCCAGGAAGTCTTACACATTTGCACTACAGCCTGATTTATACTTTTTAAGTGTTGCTTGACAGAAATGACAAATTTTTAACAGAAAAAATAGTAGTGTAACGCTTTTTCTCAGTGTTGCGCAAATGTCAAATTTTGTTACGGGGCGGACACAATCGTACTTTGTTGTGCAGTACTGATTGGACAGCCAGATGGAATGCTGAAATTCATTGTCTTTGATAGGCTACATTTTCAAAAACGTAAACCTCAGCTGCTTGGCATCTTGTTACCGTAGAGACAACAGAACTGTCCTGACCGAAATACAAATGTGAAACATTCCGCGACACTTTCATTTCTGACAAAGTACAAATCAGGCTAAAGCCCGACCCTGCTGAGCTCCAGCTGTGCGAGGCGGACAATGCGACAGCGGTGGGGTTGGTAGTGACAGGCAGTCAGAGCAGTCATGGCAGTTACCTGAAGGGGACTTGGGGGCAGGAGCAGAGGGGGCTTCCTGGTGTGTAGGTGCCAGGCGGTGTCTCAGGCTTTGGACAGTGCCTTTCAGCCTGCTGCTGAGCAGGGTGTAGTCCTGGGACAGGCGCAGGCCGTGCTGATGCTGGGTGAAGCTGAGGGCCAGGAGGTGGAGCTTATCCTCTGTGCTCTCTTCCGCCCCCTGCAGGAAGCTGGGGTTAAAGGCAACATCCGCCACGCTGTAGGTCTCTACGGAAAGAGAGAACACCAACTGAGTAAACTCTTATCATGCACTGCTATGTTACTGTAACGTGAACTAAGTGGCCAGCTAGCAACAAGGTCCTTCAGATAATTTCACATGCAGCATAACATAAGATAATGACGAGAAAAGGCTATTCAGCCCGGCATTGCTTGCCTTTTCCTACCAACAAAGCACTAGCCCAGGATCCTCCTTGAAATGGTTCAAATAGCAGACAGGTTGACATTGGGACAGAATTACCTGATCCTGGACCAGCTATGAGATTACTTCAAGAAGGCCACTCCCACCCAACAATGCAGTCAGCCTTGGTAAAAAAAAAAAAAAGCCCCCAAAAAACAAGGAGTGTAGGCTGTTACCTTTGTCATCAGAACATGTCTCGAGTCTCCCTCCAACCACAGGAACTGGATCGGAGTGGCCCTTGGGTGCAGGGATTCGTTTCCAGCCGCACAGGTTGATGTAGAGAAGCCCCCCGTTTGGCTCCTGTTACACAAACACAGGCTATCCCCCTCACCACACGCAGAACACCAGGCAGGGTCTGAGAAAGCACCACTGCGCTCTGTCTCACACTTAACAGGCTGAGCCAGCACACTGAGGAGAAGACCTGGAAAACCTCAAATAGTGCACCTGATTCTCTTCCACACTCGAATGCCACTCTTACTAATGTAATGTTACATTTCCAATTACACAGACAGTATCCTTGATCTTGTATCTAGCTTGTTACAGAAGTTTCTGATGACTGATCATGGCAATCAGAACATCAATGAACAGAGTGTTTGGAATTATTTTGTGTGTACTTTCTATTTTTTTAAAAAATTCCTGAATACCCCAATACCCATTATAAAGCAAATCTGTGGAAAAACGTCCGCAACGTAGTTAACTAACATATCCTTCATACAATGCAGGCGTGTTTACATATTGAGAATAACATTCCCATGTTTTGCGTTAATCTGTCGCAGTATGTTCATACACAAAAACTACAGTACACTTTGTTGTTATGTTACCTGTATAAACGTGCGTAAGCAAGCGTGTGGCTGAGGTGGGGAGTATAACTCGGCGTCCTCCTTAAGATGTTCCATGAATTTCCGGTAGCTTTCGGGATCATTATTGGACATCTCATCCAGCATAGACCACAATTGCTGAACTTGTTGTAGATCAACCGCTTGGCCCTGAACTGCTGACATATTCCCTAATGGAGAAGAGGCGTTGCTACTTGTTAAACGTTAACAACTATTAGCTAACTTGCTATGCAGCAGCAGTTAGTAAGTAACTAACTTGAGTTGAGCAAGGTCCAGCTTCATTTCACAAACGAGACATAACACCAAGAGAAAATGTCTAACTAGCATAAACTTTAAATGACATTTATGCGATTGTTCTTTTTCACTTTAGCAAGTTTAACTTAGATTACCTTAGCTACACGGTTCCAAGAGCCGCTTCCGTTTGTTAGTTCCAGGCTCCTTTGTAACCATGGAAACGAAACGAGGACCACAAGTACACAAGAGACACAACTCCCCCTGCAGGACGAGTTATGTAAACCTTGTGCCCAATCCCAATACATTTTCAGAAAGGCGGTGCTTAGTTGCTTACATTGCCAGCTCTTGGAAGACTGATTTCACAAACTGAAGTGATACGTTTATCATATAAAACACCAATGTTATATTAATCAAGTATGTAAACAGACAGCGCTTAGCCACGATCTATTATAACAACTAGACTATGAGACATATTACTAATGGTTTTGTTTCTGTATTTCTAAGATATGACAGACAACAACACATGGACTGGAAACATGTATATATCTGAATTTATTGATATAATAAAGGAAATATACTGTATTTAGAAATATGTTTGCATACAGGTAATAACACACATACAGGACAAACATTTTTAAATAGGAAAATACAGTGGCCAAAACTGTTATTTTACAGATTGAATAATATGCATTTATACAATTACAAATTAAAATTAAAGGAAATTGACATTCATCACTGTTTAAAATCCAGTTAATTTCACCACAACCAGTAATCTCTTTGGTTTGCTTTTAGGCAACAAGTAAAACATGAAGCAGTAAGTGGATTCCAGGTATAAAAATGTGTGTGTGTGTGTGTGTGTGTGTGTGTGTGTGTGTGTGTGTGTATGTGTGTGTTTGCACATGAACCATATAAGAAACTGGAGAGTTTAAATAGAAATGTACAGTGAGGATATAAACTGCTTCATGATAATACAAGTAGTGTAGTGCATTGGTCACAAATACACAAAAGCACAGCACTGGTTGTGCATCTTCTGTGTCCCTTGCACATTAAAAATACAACTTTGGACTGTTGCTTCTTTTCAGATCTCCGCTGCTCTCCCATCCCGTCTTCCCTTTTCTTTGTGTTTTCAGTAGTTCTGGCCAAAATAGGAGAACAAATGGTTTAACTTTTTATACTGGAAAACCACGCACAACACAAAATATATTTCTAAATTCTATGAGATATTACTGCTGTTTGGCATTTGGTACATGCATTGGGTAATACAGATTTTAATGTGTGGTAATATTCACACACTAAGTTGTCAACTTTTATTTTTCTGTCAGCGTTGACTACGCCTTAGACCTACAGTGTTCCAACTTTATTTACTTTGATTGCGTATGCATTTCTAAGCTGGGTTCTTGCCAATTAAAGACAAGCATTACCTCGATCATCTCATATATCCATCCCAGAAACTCAGCCACCTTGGTGTAAACACCAGGATGGTTAGGCTCGGCACAACCTGTTCCCCAGCTGACCACGCCCACCAGTCTCCAAACGCTGTCGTCCTGGCACACCAGGGGCCCCCCACTATCCCCCTGGGGAAAGTTATTCACGTCAGACAAAGACCCCATATCTCATTCTGCAAGACAGCTGACTGCAGCCCTGTTTCCAGGCTTCTTAAACTGAACCACAGACAAAATGGTATTAAGAAAAAGCTTTACAAGCTAGCTAAACTTTTTTTTGAACAAGCTGAAGTGCAAACAGTGAAAATGTACAAACAAAAAAAAGAAAATCTATATGTTCCTTACACTCATAGTAGCCTCCCTCAGAATTAAGTAATAATTTGTTATTTAGCTGACGCTTTTGTCCAAAGTGATTTACAGTTGATTAGATTAAGCAGGAGCAATGTGGGATTAAGGGCCTTGCTCAAGGGCCCAATAGCTGTGTGGATGTTATCGTTGTTACACCAGGGCTTGAACCACCAAACTTCCAGGTCCCAATCATGTAACATAGTCACGAATGGATGCATATTTACTGAACAACACCATTGGTGTCATACTTTGGATTCAAACTTATGAGGTATCTCTCCTTACTGCTGCCACCCAGAGGGAATGAAAGGGATTGCAACTATCTGTGAGAGCTGGAAGCATATCTTCCTTTGAAATACAAGTTGGAAGATTTTTTCTTCAAGAAATGACACTGTACTAGATTGTGTAAAGACATTAATATTTGATTTCAAATGACAAAATGTAATATATTAATTATTTTATAGAATCCATAATGAGGCAAACCCATGGAGGTGTGTGTAACTGATGGATTTTAAGACAACGGACCTGGCAGGCATCCACCTTGCCCTCAGTGTACCCGGCACAAAGCATTCTGGGGCTGATCTCTCCGTTATACATGCAGGAGCTGTTGCATTTCTTTGTGCTTATCAACGGGACCGGTGCCTCTTTCAGTGTGTCAGGGATATGGACTGTCAAAGAAAGAGTACGATTATGAATACATACATTCAGCTCAGCCTACTAGTCACATTCACAGCCACGTAGTATTTATAGAAATATCTCAAAGTAAAATATAGCAAAATAGTAAAGGCAATAAAGCACTCATACAGTATAGTGTACAGTCAAAGACAAACTTAACACAACTATTTTAAGTTTGTTATCCCTTTAGACTTCAGTTTGTTTCCATGGGCTTACATGTACAACTGTTCACCACTGTTAATGCTTGTCAAATATGAAAATGTATTCATATGCGGACATCCTGAATATACCAGACATTTGTACTGACATTGTGGAAAATAACAAAGCAAATGTAAATATGAGTATGACCAGCATATTTGCACACAGTTCTCAAAGTGTCAAAATGCTTTCTTAACATTTTATGCATATTAATAATACAGCAATAAAATTAAAAAACAGAGAACATGTTTAAAGTCAATAATGCACACTTCAATGTTAACCCTGGTCTTGGAGCGTTTCTGCAGCCTTGCAAGTTTTCTTTTGGTTTGTTACTCTATAAGTGCATTTTCTTTTGGTGTGTTTATTATTTGAGCCATTACTGTTTTCTTATTTAAACCATTTTCTCTGCTTTCCACGGGTTAATGTAAATACTTCAGCACACCCACTTGCTTCACCTTGCAAACAAACTACATTTTGCCTCCTGTGTTCTGGATCACCTCCCTTGGTCGTGAGTCCTGTTACCTCTTAGTGACAAACTCACGGACTGTAGGTCTAATATGAGATTCCCCACCATGCCAGTGACTCATGTGGGGTGTTCGTACCATCGTCAGGCTGTGTGTAACCCCATCCAGAGATCCAGCACTGGGTTCCTCCTGGAAGGTCATAGTCATACTGTGGCAGACACACTGGCCTGATGGTGTCTGGAATAAATATGAAAACATAAAAATATATGTCGCTGTAAGCACGAGTGAGAGGAGAAAGCTGCCTTCTTCACCACTGTGTATATAAGTATAACAAAATAGTGTTGCAATTTTAAAATGTAAAGGCAACATAGAAGGTCCATAATAAGGGCAGAGACACTTAACTGTATGGGAATTGTAGTCCTTACAAATGTAGGGAATTGTAGTCCTATTGTCCCAACATTTACTATCAGTGTGCCCTGGTACTGAATTCTGGCCCTAACTATGTGGACTACAGCCAACAGCTATGCTGGGTAGTGTATGATTGACTGTAGTGCAATTTTCCTGTCATAGCAACACAGTATTGAAAAGCATGCTAGGTGTAGAAATCTCACCTGTAAAATTGAGAGGAATCTTGAGCTTCATCAAGGCGATGTCATTGTCATGACTCCTGTGGTTGTAGTTTTTGTTGTAGAAGATCTTGTCCACGGCGTAGCCCGTGTGCTGGGCGAGCTTGGCTGAGCCTCGAGTGACTATCCCAGCATACACCACCCAGCTGGAGACCTGAGGGAGCCTGTAACTTCAGAGCCAAGGTCAGCCAGAGCGCAGAAATGCTATAAGTCTTCACCTCTATTATCTTTTGCATGTTTATTTATTATTAACATTTTCCTCTCCCCTTTCCCCAAATTTGAAATCAACAATCCACCCTTGCAATTCCCGGGAAGTGCATGTACTACTCCAATGCACCTGGTCTAATGGTGCGTTCACTGCTCATGTCAAAAGGTCAGAACGCTGATAAAAGGGCAACATAATTAGCCTCACTCCAACCCTGCTACATTCATGCATGCTCGGAATAATGGACATCACCCAAAAAAAAACATGATGTTCAGCTTCAACGCTTTATTCAACTGCGACAAGTTTCTCCTGTGGTCGTCTCACAAACTCGGAGCACTCCAGGGGTGCCTGAGATTCCAGCTCAGAATGATGACATTTAAAGATCTTTATAGCACTTTTCCTACTTGAAATTCAGAAACTGACGATTTACTCATGAACGCACTATAACTGCCACGGCTCAAATCGGTGAGCTCATGGGGACACGGTGAATAGCTTTTTCTGAGTGAGGCACTTGAGAATTACAAATTTTCTTTTAAAAGTCGCAAAACACCAAACTTGAATAAACATTTCATACTCATATCTCGTCAACGCACTGCATGGAGACGCATATCGCCGCGTCGCGGCGGTGTTAAACTGCAGCGCTGCTGAGCACGGACAGTGGAGCCTCTTACTTGTGGACGCAGTGCGCGGCTGTGACGATCCATTGGCTGGTGATGATGGAGCCTCCGCAGGTGTGGCGGTTGCTGTAGTACAGGCTCACCTGCCAGGGCCACCTGCCCAAAGTGGCCTCCACGCCCCCGATGATCCTGGGCAGCTTGGCCCGAGTCCCGCACTCTCGAGGAGATCAACAGACCCACCACGCAAAAGTCAAACAGGTGTCTGTGTCCGTGTGTGTGCCTGCGTGTGTCTGACTGTGCAGCGTACAGCGTACACCTGTATCGTGTGGATTCGCCTCTTGCGAAATGTAGTCATTGAAGGTAATTTAGTTATTACTCATTAGTTATTAAAGAGTGATTATTTCACGAGACTGCGCTTAATGCGAACTCACCAAAGCATTTCAAGGCTATAACCTTTCCTGTGAGGCAACTTCCCCTGTAACAAAAACAATCAAGTTAAACATAAACAATAAATGCAGCATTTCAGTTTGCCAATCATTTCAATAAGCATGTACTGCACGGTAAGATAATAATAACAGTAAAAACATTAGGGGAAACATATTTACCTGAATCGCCATATGTTTTCTAGACTGCTTTTGTGTTCTGAAGTAATTTGAACGAAGCCGTCAGTGTAATTTGGTCCGATATCTGTCAGATTCACTCCTTTGTGCTTGGTCAGCCTGTGAATACATATTTCTATTACCTCAATGTTTTATCACGTTATTTGAAACAACTTTTTAATCCCAATTTTCATCTCTACAAATATGAACTCTCCAATCATAATTTAGGACTTTTACTGTTGCAGCACCAGTTCAGGTTAACATTGATGGCTGTATACAGTACTTCTAGCTCCAGTAAATCAGCCCAGCTAAATCCTGCCCCTAGTGGAACAATGGCTTATACAGACTGAAAAATTCGTTTGAAAAATGGCAAAATGGATTTCTGTCCCCAAAACGGCTTCTCCTGCTGGCTGTTTTGGTCCACTGACCTGAGGTAGCCGAGCTGGCGACACACCAGCGTGCCAAGGGAGGAGTTCCAGCGCTCGTAACACACGGGCAGCCACGTCTGCAGCCGCTCCAGCTGGATCTCCAAGAGCGAGTTCTCCGGGCTGATCCTGTAAAACACTGAGCCTGATTGGTTGAAAATCCCTCCGTGAGCCCGTCCAATCATACTGCAGGATTCATGCTATAAGTATGAGTCAACTTTGGAGCCTCACTATTGCTGATAATATGAGCAGTTTTGAACTATGAAAGAATATTTACTCACCTACTCACAAGTTGAAAGGATGTAGTAACAGCATTGGGAGTGACATGAAAAAAACAAAATACGCCATCAGTAAAACAGAGACACAGTAATAATTGGCATGCAAGTGTTTAAAATTGGGAACTGACAGATGATTGGTAGATGACCAGGGAAATCAGACACACAACTAGGGTTTGTGGGTTGGGGGGCAGACGAGTCACAGCTCAGAAGAGTCACAGTTGGCACCGACTCTGATTCTGGACAACAGGGAATGCCACACACGTACAGCTAGTGCTTGAAGTGAAGTCTAGGAGGATTTGTTGTTGATCATTCGTCGCCAATCTTTGCACAATTCACTGCTTTAAATTATGTACCTTTCCCTACAAATGTGCGGATAAAAACAAATTATATTTGTTGACTTGCACCCTTTACAATTTTATATGCAGTACTTTTATACAGCTAGATATATATATTGAAGCGATGAAGGTTAAGTACCTTGCTTGAGTCACACTGCACCATCAACAGCATCAGAATAGATCCCACAGACACTGTGCATAACACTAGCATTAACAGTTATTTGTTGAGATGGCATTTCTCTCTTTCTTGGGCCTGCCCATCAGCCAAAGAGACCACATATCTTAAATCAATCCCCATACCTCACACAGTGTTTTTTGGGCAGGAGGGTTAGGAATATGTATTTATGTATTTACCTTTATTATTAGAGGGTGGGTTGATTGAAGCTCAGCAACACCCTGTTAATACCTCCCCCAAGTAGCCTAATCTGCATGTCTTTGGACTGTGGGAGGAAACCAGAGTACCTGGAGGAAACCCATGCAGACACTGGGAGAACATGCAAACTCCAAACTGGCTGGGCCTGAACCCAGAACCTTCTTGCTGTAAGGCAACAGTGCTATCCACCGTGCTGCCCCCAGCTGATCCTGGATCAGCGGTTTGGAGCAGAAAGAGAAGGACACTGACCTTTCCTGGGGTCAGCGACAGAGATGTCCTCTGTCACGTTGCAGAAGGAGGTCTCTTTGGTGTCTCCCAGACCTGCTGGGCTTTGGGTGATTGCAGGTCGCAACAGCAGTTTTACTGGAATCACAATAAAAATGTTTTTGTTAAAAATCGTTTAATATTCAAAATGGTGGAGTCACTTTTAAGTCATTCTATCTTCCTAAGGCCTTCATAGGACATACTCATACTAAAATTAATTCAATATATTTAGTTAAAAATGCATTAATATTCTTCTTAATTTAATCAAATGTAATGCGCAATATATCTTAAATGCATACATTTACCATATTTCAGAACATTTTTGTATCACAAAAGATCATATTGTGTAGGAGACCGAACAACCCATCTCTGTCCAAGATTCAAACACAAATCAGTTTCTTACCTATGAACCAAACTCCAACAGCTACACCCCCCAGGACCCCAACTGCACACACTGCGGCCAAGATTCTCACCAACCTGCGGGCGGTCACCTTGGAAGACCCTACGGGAAAAAAGACACACAGCATTTAAGCTGTGCTCAGGGTTACAACCATGCAGAGTGGTTTTCTCTGCTACACTCTAAGAGGAGATATGTCATTTGGAACACGTTGTGTAGAATTTAAACATAGAGAGTGTGCTCAAAGACGATTGTGTTGATTTTGACGCAGTAAATGCGTAATGGGGTGGGGCGGCCTGTAGCCTAGTGGTTAAGGTAAATGACTGGGACACGCATGGCTGGTGGTTCTAATCCCGGTGTAGCCACAATAAGATCCGCACAGCCGTTGGGCCCTTGAGCAAGGCCCTTAACCCTGCATTGCTCAGGGGAGGATTGTTGCCTGCTTAATCTAATCAACTGTGGATAAGAGCGTCTGCCAAATGCCATTAATGTAATGTAATGTAATGTAAGCCATTAGTTTGAATGTGCTCAGTGACTATGATTGGGAAACACAAAGGTGTCTCCGAACAGTGTGTATGATACGGGGTCCAGAGGCCTCACCTTTATTCTCCCGGTGAATTTCTCTGAGCCAGGCCGGGTTGCCGTGGACACCTGCGGCCCCTTCCACACCCGCCCCGTCTCTTCCAAAGGGGTGTCGAACAGCAGCAGGGTTTTCAATCACAGACAGCGTGTCCGCTTCAATACTCTAACGGACAAAGGCCAGCTAAGACTGGGGGCAACCATCACTGTAATCTCCTCTGTTATTCGCAAGGATAGTCATTTTTTCTCATTCTATTTTCTTTCACTATTTTCACTCACATACGGTGTGAGATTCCATTTCAGGATTGAGCTCCAGGAGGAGTTGTACAGGAAGAGTACCAGACCCAGGTCAATTATATATTTGTTTTGGATTCAAATACTTTTCTGTGCTCTACTGATGCCTTGCCTGATGCAATCGAGCCAACCAAGAGGGCCAGAAGGCGGGGTGTGCAGGTTTTCAGTGTATTTCATAGTTTCCAATACACCAGACAAGCTGAAAAAGTATTTGAATCCAAAACAAATATGTGATCGACCCAGGTCTGAAGTGTACAGCTGAGGTTGCACAGCCAAACTAAATGCAGTCCTCTTGGACAATGATCAATTTCTCACTCCCTGAGCAATGCTAGGGCCAGTTATACACTGGTCAGGCATGGATACCATCCACACACTGGAGCCCAATGTCTTGGCTGAACAAGCAGCCCAAATCCCCAGGTGAAGCTCTCTGTAATAATAAAAATCTCTCCCTTTCACTGTGAAATGTGAAGCGTGAGTGTGCTTCAGTTACATTTCTTCTGCCTTCACCCTGTCCCCCAGCATATTACCAGCTTATGTTTCTCCACTGCTATCCCTGCAGTTTTAATTAATACGCTCGTGAGCCGTAGACAGCCTCTCAGCTGTCCGCAGGCGTAGCACACAATGTTTCATTCACAGGGAGGGACACTCCACCACACGCCGGGTTCAAAGCCGTGTAAAGGCAGGCAGCACTGCCACCTGCGGGACCCCCAGCCTGCGGTTCGCCATGTCTCCCGACACCTCCCCGAGACTCCGACTAACATCCGCACAATGAGCCTCACTGTTTCCCAGAGACAGGAGGTGAACACACCGACCTTTACGTCTGAGCCACTCGTACGTGCCGCATTGGCAGAGAGCCGTCGGTAAACCTATCTTTAACATTGTACAGTTGGAAAGCGCTACCTTCATTCACTGTCTCAAAGGAATCACAGCTGCTTTCTAAAACCAGTGTGTCAAAATAAAGATACCCGTTTGTGTGCATAGGCTTTGTATTGTAACTCTTTGTATTTTGACATGGTGCTGGGAAGTGAAAGAGTGAATGGTTTCTATTTATTTTAAAACTAAACTAAAACTTTTCAAACCAGAAAAACTATGACATTCAGGGGAAAGGTATATTAATGCAAAGGAAATTGAAAGGACTGACCTCATGAATAACAAGCTATTATGAAATGTGCACAAACTTTATCTTGCATTTCAGTTCTACAGCTCAGGTACTGAATTTAATATTTCTGTATATTCAACATTTCTGAGGTCACAAAGGTGCATGCATCTAAAATTAGTTTTATCATATGTGAAAATCTCAATTGTTACTATTTTTTCTTGTATGCAAAACTGATTATTCTTAAGCCATATGTATAAAAAAAAGAACTGGAAAAATCTTGAGCTACTATTTTATATCATATTTGAGTATGTATTGTATTTTAATGGATTTGTACACATACAAATCATAACTATTTTTCACCTCACAATTATCATACCAAATTAACGAAAAACGAAATAGAAGCTCTAAAATATGTGTAATAATTCATAGACTACTTATCTGAGCAATCACAATATCGTAAAAGAATCAATAAAATTTGGTCTCGTCTTATATGCAAATGCCTCACTTTAAAGTGGACGCCTTTTTACGGTTACACTACAGCAAACCTAAAGGCTACTGACCGTAGAAAGTAAAATGTCCAAAATGCACCATCCAAAATCAACAAAATTAGAACAGCAAACGTGCCAAAATGCGCAAAACTCCATCACGACCATAGGGTCTCTCCTCAAATTCATCAAACGCGATATTTCGGAGGAAACTCAGGTCGCGGGGATTAAGTACAACAGCGCTGGGGTGAGTGTGACTAGAGCCGGCGGTGTCTCACCATGTTTTCCTCCCGTGTCCGTGTCCAGGAAAACGCGGCGGTGATCTGTGAAACGCCGCGCGAGGGAGAGAGAGATGCGCCGAGCGCCCAGCTGTGCGATACTTTGCCATTTAGCAGAATGCAATGCGGGATTTTCCTTTACAAAGAGACAATGAGGTCAGCAGTGGCGAAAAAGAATGAACCTGTTGTTTTGCCAAGGGGGGTCATGGGGCCTAGCCAAAGGCTGGTTGAACCAGTTCTTTGTGGGGGCAAACATCTCCAAAGATACCCCTCCGAGCACCGATAGGGTACAGGTTGCTTAGTAACGCTCCTACCTGTGCCAACAGAAGGGTCCACTTTGTTTCAGAAGTGGAACAGCTGACAATTCGCACATTCTCAGCAAAGGTCATTATTACGGATTGTTGAAAACCCTCATATCACTCAATCCAAGTAATTACGAATCAAAAGGTATGTCACTGCTAATCTGCGGACTGAACCAACTAAATAAACATTTTTCAGATCAGGTGCTGACAGACATGTTCAGCATGCTCTTCTTTCCTATTAACAAAAATGGAATTTATTATTTTTATGACATGTTTTCATATCTCTGAAATTCGTGTGACTGCTGAAATACTGATGCAACGTCAGGAAAAGGCACAATTCTATTTTAGCTTTTTGTCATCATGCAGGCTTTACTGAACTTTTATATCCTTCTGCTGCAGGGCTTTTGGTCCAAAATTATGTCTGCTATAGAAAACCTATTTCATTTGAATTTATTTTTCCATTAAAAATATTTCAGGTTTGATTGTGGTTACTTTTAGCCAAACTGGTCATTCATTTCAGTACCCGGAAAATTCAGTAAGCAGTGGTTTTATTTCAAAATGTGCTGTTTCAGTTTACTTTCATGCAGGATGTTTTTTTATTTACATCAAACATCATAGTTTTTCATAGAGGATTTTAATGGAGCTATGTAAACAAACATATGTCGATTTGATGAAGTTGTGAACCTTGGTTAAATGGGTTTCTTGTTCCTTTTGTATTTTTTCCACATAAACGGTAAAAAGGCACTTCACTATCTTTACAATACACACAAAATATAATAATACAGTTTTTAATATCCAAATTAAATCTTCATAAATGACATAAAATATGTCAAATGGTTATGATGGAGTACAGTAGAGGCAATCTTATTATAAACTTATTATAAACTATTTGATGAATACATGTTTGAGAATTTTATGTCTAATGTACACATTAAGGCACTTTAATATATAGTAGAACTTTCCATTTTGCAACATAGTGACCATCAAATGATCCTCTGTTAAAAATGTGATAAGCATTGTGATCAGTGTTCAGAAGTAGTAGAGTTAAGTAACACTATCACATCGAAACAGCAGAACAGACCA
This sequence comes from Conger conger, assembly GCF_963514075.1. Classification (NCBI taxonomy): domain Eukaryota; kingdom Metazoa; phylum Chordata; class Actinopteri; order Anguilliformes; family Congridae; genus Conger; species Conger conger. The sequence continues at coordinate 34,898,061 of NC_083772.1, read as the reverse complement.
CAAATGGAAATTGGAAAAGGAGAAATTCTGTACAGATATTCACACAGTGAATGTGGTCAATGTGTGGAATAGCTTGCCAGCGCATGTAGTGGAGGCAGAAACACTGGAGGTTTTCAAGACCAGGCTTGATATGGTGTTAGATTCTATTTATCTTTCAGGCAATTTAGGCAGTAGGTACACTTAGGGGTAGGAAAAGGCGAGCATTGCTGGGCTGAATGGCCTGTTCACACCATTACCTTATGTTATGTTATGTTATGTTATGTTATGTTATGTTATGTTATGTTAAAACACTGAGCACTATGGTGCCTGCCCGTAACACCAGCCGTCTGCTCGGTGAGACATGCCTTTGATACGGGCATGAGACCATGCAGGCACGCTCGAGGATCATGTGAAGAGGGACCAGGTGAGGGACGCTCCACGTCCAGAGACATTCCCAAAATCATTCTGTCATGAGCTAATCCCAGAAAATCCCCCCGTTCACATTCTCCCCCACCCCGTCAGACCCACGCCTCTCTGACGGCTGACCGACCACTCGGCTCCTGACCTCAGCAGCTGCACCTGTGAATCCAAGAAATGGAAGAGCAGAAGGTAATTACATATCTGGAGCGCTTTGAGGATCGCAGCTTGACTTACGGGTCAGGAGCTAGCCTTGTGAAGCTCGGGCCAGTATGCATAGACTTTGGTATGAAGACACATTATGCCCACACGCATTCCAGATCATTTCATGGTAAATGGTAAATGGCTGGCATTTCTACAGTGCCTTTATCCAAAGCGCTGTACAATTTATGCTCCTCATTCACCCATTCACGCACCAACGGCTGTGTGATTGGCTACCATGCAAGACACCAACCAGCTCATGAGGAGCATTTGGAGGTTAGATGTCTTGCTCGGGGGCACTTTGACACACCCAGGGCGGGATCAAACGGACAACCCTCCGACTGCCAGACGACTGCTCTTACTGCCTGAGCCAATGTCGCCCCTTTAAGATGTTGCCGCGTGATAACTGGGATTATGATTATGGTAGTGTGGGGAAGCTGATCTCTGATCAGTTAATGGGGTTCAGAAACCATGCAGATCTAGAAAGCTGATACTTGCACAAGAGAGGTGTCTGCATTGTAACTGTATGCAAGGGCACCCTCTACTGGGGGAGAGAGAATGTGCACTCACATTTCCAGTTAAAAGACCGTGTTAACCCTCAGACATGACCTTGGAACATGACATGAAAGTAAATGCAACTGGGTAGAAGCACAGTCACAAGGGAAAGACAGCAAGTGTAATTAAGTTGGGCTTATACTGTGGGGCTTTGGACTGTGACTCTATTTGGTGTGATAGCTGTTCTGGATATCTTTGTAGATGTACAAGGTTATATTTTTGCATAGATGTTTAAAAGTGCAAAAAAACACAGATTCCAAAAATAGCAGAAAAGGGTTTTAGTTTTATGATGGTGCATTTCAAAATGTGGAAGGAATCCACACACGGAAATAATGACCTGGCCAGCAGCCAACAAGCATATTCATGAAAAGACCATCAACACTACCAATGGCTTAAACCTGAAAACATATTTAATACAAGCGAGGGTGCCAAATTAATTTAAACTAATAAAAACATTATCTTATAAAACATTCATAAAACTGAACCAGCACTAATAAAAAAACTTAATCTAATAGAAGATCCATAAAATAGAACTAGCCTTGGAAGAAATAAAAAAAGGAATTCTTGAATGTGCGTATTCATATTTAAGAGTGCACTCATACTTTGGCGTACACATCACAGATGTTCCTCTCACTGCTGTGTATATATGAGCCCACTCCAGCTCTGTGCTCAGCCCACAGGTGCTCACGAGGCTGGGATTGGTGGATATCAGAGACAGTGCTCCAATAGGAGCTGAGATCTGGCCTCTCCTGCATCTCTTTAGCGCTGTAGCAGCAGGTCTTGACGGGGTAGGTCTTGTCGAAGGTGCTGTAATCCACCTGGAAAGCCCCCTTCTCCTTCGTCATGCAGGACTCAAAACGATGTCCCCACAGAATCTCGTCTTCTGTGTACGAGGTCCTGGCCTGGCAAGTCATGCCTATAGAGATAAAATGAAATAAAATGAAACACTTATTATATGTAACATTATAAAAAAGTGCTGTATTTAGCAGTAAGAAATCTAACCAATACTACCAGCGGTCCATTCTTTTTCCCAGATTCATTCCCCAGGACTGAAGATACAGAGAAACAGCAAGCCCCTAAACAATACAGTATATTAAACCCTACTTTGCGGGAAATAATATAGTAGGGCCCACAATCATCAGCATTCTTTTCTTGGTCTTAGTATCTAAAACGACCACTAAGTCCCTAGCCCTGCCCCCCTCCACCTCCTGTGGTGAGCTGTCTGTGTTAACATAGTCAGCTGAGAATTATGCAAAAACATATGTCATGTCATCTGGGAAATCAGTTTACAAGCAGCTCAGAAAAATACCAGACCCTGAAATATGCATACGAAAAATTGCGCCAAGTAAGGTTTGGCTTACAAAACAGTTAGTTCTGAAATGGATTGGTCATGTTAGCAACCTGGTATGTCATGATCTGGCCATATTGATGGCAAAGGCATGATGCCAGGTTGTCCTATCACACTTGCGTGTGTGCATTCAAGACAGCATATGTTTATGGTGAACTAGGTTTGCAGCTAACAGTTACTGTTGAATGATTTTAAATGAACGTTCCATTTATTTAACCACCACCCCCTTTTTAATACAAATGGATGCGACTTAGGACCAACTAGCTACCAGCTAGCTGATTCATTGCCTACCTGTGATTTCTTTTTAAAGGTAAGAAGTAATTATATGTGTATTATAACAGATTTTGTTATCTCTGAATTTTCCCCATCAGCAGCCACTACCTTTTCAAACAGATAGCTAACGTTAGCTAACGTTCGTGCGAACAGAAAAAAGTTTGAATACATTGCTGAACGTCAGCTAACGTTAGCTAACGTCGGCCATCTTGAACACACGTCTGCATCCACATACCTGAGGCCTCCACTATCCCCTCCAGGATGACCACCACCTCCAGCCTGTCCCTCTTCAGAGTCTGGGCGCTGGTCTCCCACAGCGGGCTGGCGGGGTCGATGACGTGCGAGACGGTCTGGGGTTCCACCAGGAAGAGCCGGTCGGCTCCGGTGTCCAGGCCCAGGCTGATCTCGGCCTGCTCCAGCGGCAGGAACTCCCCCTCCGCGGTGAGCCGGGAGCGGACCAGCCTGGCGCGGATCTTGGCCTCCACCATGTGGCTCTCCCGCAGGTCGCCCACGCGGAACATGAGGCAGAGCCGGCCGTCTCGAGCCGACACCACGCACCGCTCTGAAAACACCAGCGTCTGCGCCCGCTTCTGAGGCCGCGAGATCTTCACGAACACGCAGCCCATCATCAGCACGTCTAACGCCGATCCCACGATGCACTGGGCCATGAGCAGCGCCACGCCCTCCGCGCACTCCGGCGTCACGGTCCTGGAGCCGTAGCCGATGGTCATCTGGCTCTCCACCAAGAGGAGCAGGGCGGAGAGGAAACTGTCCACGTTCCGGTAGCAGGGCCGCCATTCCGGCTCCGTGGCATGCCATAGGTCGCCCCTCAGCCAGGCGTCCAGGAAGTAGGCCTGGGCGAAGGCCAGCCAGGTGGCGATGTAGCAGACGGTGAAGGCCAGCAGGAACCAGCGGCAGCGCAGGTCCACCAGGGTGGTGAAGACGTCCGACAGGAAGCGCGCCCGCCCGTCGATCCCGCCCAGGTTGACGTGGCACTTCCCGTCCTTGGTGACGTAGCGCTGCCGCTGCTCCCCCTCTGGGCTGAAGCGCCTCCTCCCGTCCCCCACCAGCGCCTCCACGTACCTCTCCCCGCGCGGGCGGCCGCGGCAGGAGGCGGCGGGGGAGGAGAAGATGGCCGCCTCCCCGGCAGGTCCTCGCTGGACGCGGGAGGCCCCCCGGACACGCCACCTGGAGCTGAGCCGTTTGTGGCAGAGAGGGGAGCGCTGGGGCTTCCCCGGGTCGCGACACTCTCTGCAGCTGACCTCACCGGGCTGTTCCCGCTCCTGAGGGGTCAGAGGTCATGGCAGAGGGGGTGAGGTTTCACAGTAACTACTGTTCCCACAATTCTACCCACTACTCCCCACAAACAGGGCGGTGCTGCTACATTAGTAACCACTGTAGATTCAGCCTGGAACCAAGGCATTTCAGTTAATATGTCCTTACTGCGAATTGTTTCTTACATTTTTTTAATTATGACTCGGTGCAACATAGAGTGCATGTATGTTATCCATTCAAACAGTTTGGCATTTACTGATACCTTATTTACAGTGGAGCTGTCCCACTATGAACTGTACTGTCCCAGTTACAATTATTATTGTTTGAATGTTACTGTACGTATAATAGATATCATGTGGGCTCCCAAATTAACCAGCAATTCCAGTCAGCTAAGCACCATTTGTGAGTATAATAAATATCACCGCCATCAGGCCTGCTGGCTAGAAGCTGATTTCCATTATCATTTCAACAATACACTCAAATCATGACATTTAAATGGCATAGTTATAAGGCTATATGTCAAAATACTGGGCATATTTTTCCCTCTGTATTTTCTATATTAAATCACTGTTCAAAAAGCCTTTTTTTCACACTTTCTTCACTTTAGCATATCCTTCTTCCGGTTAGTGTGAAGTGCATGATTAGCGCACCTTCTCTGTGAGCGTGTGAGGTGAGCGCACCTTCTCTGTGAGCGTGTGAGGTGAGCGCACCTTCTCTGTGAGCGTGTGAGGTGAGCGCACCTTCTCTGTGAGCGTGTGAGGTGAGCGCACCTTCTCTGTGAGCGTGTGAGGTGAGCGCACCTTCTCTGTGAGCGTGTGAGGTGAGCGCACCTTCTCTGTGAGCGTGTGAGGTGAGCGTTGGGATGGGCGGGGCAGGTAGGCCAGGAGGTGCTTGGCTCTGAGGGTGCGCACAGGAGGCACAGAGTTCCTCCGGAGGTGCGGTCTCCTCCAGCCCTGGACCTCCTGTGAGGCCACACTGCTGCGGATCTCTGTGGAGATCATGGCTGGGGGCGGTCCTTTTCAGGGCTGGGGGGCGACAGAAAGCAGGACTGGACATGACAGCCTCCAAAGCCCCAGTGCTTTAGGGGGAAAAGGGCAATCAAAATGGCGGCGCAATGGGCATCTTAAGGAAAGGTACCCAAGCACAAACCAGAGGCCAATGCTCATTCAAATCTTTTCCTCAAAGGTTTCCCAACTCCAGTCCTCGGGACCCACATGCCAGAAGGTTTTTGTTGTAACCAGTAACTCACACACCTGATTTAATGATTGAACCAATCAAACCACAAAAATGCCCTTGATTAGGTAAATGAGGTGTGTGAGCTACTGGTTACAACAAAAACCTTCTGGCAAGTGGGAACCGAGGACTGGAGTTGGGAAACACTGTCATAGCTGGTAGTAGCTGATGCAGTACAGGATCAGCTGCATGGTTATGGATTCAATATATTTTTGTCCTTTGACTTTGCAAGCATTATTATTTTACATCAAAAACAGGTTCAACCAATACATTGACAAACTGAAAAAAAACCTTGAATTAACCAACATTCCATTGTAAAAGTTACAAAGTTAAGGATGATGTGCCTGGCAAATTGTGCGTCATAAGTCCTGTGTGTGTGTGTGACAGGGAGATAATACAATATAGCCTAGAGGTATATAGCCTGTATTATATTCTTGAAGGTGGTACTTAAGATGGATTGCTTCAGTAAAAATGCATTTGTTGGTCTATTGCTTTAGAGCATCTGTAAAAATGTCTAAATGTAGACTGTAAAAAAGATATATTTGTGCTTTTTTGTTTTGTGTAACATTTGACATCCCAGTGACAGATTTAGAACCCTATTAGTCATTTCTATGTGTGTATTAGTAAATGTGGACATATTATTAATATAAATGGATTACATGATTGTTTATTGAACAGAACAGAGAGAGTGCCTGTGCCCTTGCCAAATTATCATTTTGTGTTGCATAATTCATTTTACACATATTTTCTAAAAGTGCTTATTTAAGAACAGGACAAAAAAGTATACGGAAAAAGCACAAGAGTCACAGGGATAGTGTCTAGTTAGAGACATCACTCAAACTCACACGTATGTGCACACACACTCATACACACACACACACCTTTTACAGATCAAATTAATCCTTTTTTTGCCTTTTTTTTTTTTTAAACACAGGTTAAAACAAGCACCCCTTTAATCGCTGTAGGTACCACTTTAAGTGGACATTGATGACTCTAATCCATTGTCTGGTGCCCATATAGGATGAAAAAAATGTAAAGATGTACTTATGGAAGCTACATGTCTGCAGAGATGGCTAGCACTTGGACCCCCCCCACCCCACCCCTAGCATCATTTAAATGACTGTGACCTCATTTCCTGCGATATAATCACAGCCACCCTGCTGTGCTATGCGCTTCTAATTAAATTCAAGAGATTACACTTGTATTTCCACACTAATCTGTAATTCAGTGACACATGGTGCTGGATTTGAGGAGATTACGGTATTACAAGAACACAGATAATGATCTGTTTTCTCTTCAGAATTAACCGAATAAACCCGCCATCATTCAAGATTTTATTTCACACCATGTTGCCATTCTCCCACGACAAATTATATAAGCTCCTATATGCTAATCTTTATAATATTGCTGACATGGTACACACACATGGCATTCCGTGGCTGCTTTGGAAAATGGATTAAAAGGAATCCGACTGATCTGACCGACTGTGTGGAAATTACTGTTATGTCCTATTATATATAATTACTGTTATTACAATCCAATGAAATGAAGCACAAATAAACATGTACAAATAAACATGTGCTGCAGTGGGATGCCCCCAGACCCTGCTGCATATCAGACCCACTAAATTAAAAACTGCCATATTTCCATTTATACTGTATGAATAACGTGTGCACATTTATTCACATACAAATAACGAATGCAGTTCTAAATCTGTCAACTGGGAAGTCAGAATTTTACAATGAAATGTAGTCGACATTTAGAGATTTAAACAGATGTTCTAAAGCACTAGACCAGCATATATATTTTACTGAAGCAATTCATGTTAAGTACCTCATTCAAGAATACAATATAGCCTTTAAACCTATACGCACACACACACACACACAGATAAATAATGATACGCAATGTTTTTCAGGTACATTATCCTTAACTCCAACTTTAACAACTGAATCTTGTTTAATGCAGAGTCAGTTTCTTTGCATTCTTTTTTGGCTTTTTGGAGAACCTGTTTTTGATTACAAAAATAATGTTTGCAAAGTCACAGACACACACAAACACTCACACTTGAAAAGTACCTCCATTTTGGTACTCTTGCTTATCCTCAAAGGCAGTGAATGCAGTATTTATCCTGTGAAGCGGTCGATGGTGACCGGTTAAACCGTGTGTTATGCGGTGATGTGACCGTGTACCCCGATGCGGACGGAAGGACTCACCTCTCGATGATGTCACAGGGTCAAGCAGCAATCTGGCCAGGGTCACACACTACATAAGAACATAAGCATGATGACATCACTCCGTTCGGTCCATCCACGCTTGTCATGGTTCTTGCTGTCGAGAGTATCCACTGTGTCCGAGAGTCTGTAACTCCACTATATGAACCAGCCAGCTCTTTTATACATTAACAATTCTCTTGCATGGATAAAAAAAAAACCAGTGAGAGAGAAATTGTATCTTATTTTCCTAACGGGACTCAACATGATGAATCCTGTTCGCTTTATTATTCATGGGCTGCTGGGTGGCTCATTCGGTTAAAGCTCCACTCTGTGGTGCAGGGATGAGCCCCACGGTCAGGGGTGGAATCCAGCCTGTGTCAGTGCTGACTGTGCCCAGTGGCTCCATAGGAAAACATACAACTGACATGCGCATTGCCCAGGGGATTCAGTCAGTGCTGGGTCTGCATTTCTTGGCTCTTTAGCGACCCCCCACTGGTGAATCAGGCACTAGTGGACTGGTGGACTTTCCACCAAGACAATGACCCAAAGCATTCCTCAAAATCCTCACAGAAATGGTTCTGTGACAACAAAGTCTTTGTTCTGCAATGGCTCCTAGTTGGTGAAATGTGTCGACACCTGGCCCCGAAAGAAACCATTAGGAGGGTTAATTAGTTAACAACAGTCTTTTATTTCTTACCTCTTCTGACGTAATTGTTTGCAAGATGATGCAATCAGCACGATATGAACATGGTCATTTTATAGCCAATATGAACCAAGTGCTAAACCTGGGGTGCCAATAATGATAAAATCTTTATTGAGTATTGGCGAAGTATTTTTTATTAGGTGAATATATGATGAGGCGGCACGGATGGTGCAGTGGTTAGCACTGCCGCCTCACAGCAAGGAGGTCCTGGGTTTGAATCCCCGTCGGCCGGGGCCTCTCTGTTCTCTCCGTGTCTGCGTGGGTTTCCTCCGGGTACTCCGGTTTCCTCCCACAGTCCAAAGACATGCAGGTTAGGCTGATTGGAGAGTCTAAATTGCCCATAGGTATGCGTGTGTGAGTGAATGGTGTGTGTGCCCTGCGATGGACTGGCGACCTGTCCAGGGTGTATTCCTGCCTTTCGCCCAATGTATGCTGGGATAGGCTCCAGCCCCCCTGCGACCCTGTTCAGGATAAGCGGGTTAAGATAATGGATGGATGGATGGATGGATGAATATATGATTGTGGTTGGTTCTATTGAAACATTAATAAAATACAGTATTTTCCAAGTTACCATTTTGAGTTTCTCAATTTACATTGTTTAAAGTATTTTTTTGTCAGGGGTGCCAGTAATTCCGGTACCCACAGTATAGCCTATTCTAAATAATTTCCCTCCTCTTCAAAGATGAGGAACCAGAACCCAACCACCAGTGTTTACCATGAATCAATAGCTTTCATTTTCAAAACATGGCCTTATTACAAGATGTTTCACAAACAAGATGAAATCCACCACAGCCCTAGACCACACTCATGCATTAGATGCATTCGATTTCTCTTAATGGAGTTAGCCCACTCCTGGATGCAATCTCCAAATATACTCCCAGGCACCGCCTGTGTGGTGCACGCTATCAGGGCCACAATTAAGACAGATGTAATTAAAAATTCTGGACGAGCTAAATCTCTTTAGGGTTCATTTGTGTAATAGGATAGCGGATGCTCCTCTCCATGTTAGCTTTTCGTTTAATTTGATTACTTCGACTGTAAGGGCGTGCTCTCCGTTAAAATTGGGTTACGCTTTGGTTTCCCACAGAAGTAAACGCAGAGGTTGCAGATGTTTCAAAACTGGTATCCCCACATCAACCGATAATGTTACAGTATCTTCCAGCCTCAAACTGCTCTGATATTGCAGGAAAATGACGTCGTCGGAGGAGGAAAAGCTGAAGAAACAAGCCACTCTCAGAGGGCTTATTCATTCTTCACAACAGCACTCACTGACAGGCGCCAGACGAGTGTATTGCGTTTCCAATTTTCATTTTACATCTGTAATGATCATTCTCTCTGGGTGGGCAGCCTTAGCGTCCACTATAATTAAGGTAATGAAACATCCCTGGACGTCAAAGATATATAACCTGTAGGCCCACTCAGTCAGACCACTGATTATCAGTGAGAGATGACCCACGGCAGACAGAGATTGGCCAACGGGGGGCATTGTGAATTGACAACTTAATTCAAATTCATACTGCATAACAAATAATTTCTTAAAAATTTCTGACACATGATTATCGCTTGTTGTTGGTCGTGGTAGTTCAACACTTTTTGTGATGCATGTAATGTGGTTATTATTATAAATAATCACAATAAGAATCTGATGCAAGGTGCCCGTTACCATTATGACCAAATCCAGTAAATCTAAACTATGCATTCTATAATACCGCGTGCATGTTAAATGCAATAAGGGATGCAATAAAATAATTTGTCATTTTAAATATATACTTTTGAGACTGCACAACTTCAAGCAAAGTTGTTCAAATTTTTATACATTTCCCCCCGAAATAACTGCATGCTGAAATTGTTCAATGGAAATATTTTGTACATAGATTGGCGTACTCAATAAATTAACAGGGTACTACGGGCTTTACAAGTTCAAATGAAATATGGACACAATATTTTCTCTAGTTCTTGCCATGCGGCTGTAACGTGCAACCTTTCCTCATTGGACAAAACGTCTATCAATCGTACCGGGATGACACAGTGCTGACTAAAAACAAAGGACACGTAACGGCTTTCTGAGCTGGACACACGATTTTACATCGGCAGCATCTCTGTCGGCCTGAGACAAGGCACAAAAGAAGCGATGATTAATAAACTGATTTTAATTAAGCAGAGCGCACTGAGTGGACCTCCTTTTGAGTAGAGACTTCTGTGCGGCGTAAGGAACCGGAGAAGGGTGCACACGCTGAAGTCGAGAAGTACTCAGCAAAAATGAGATTTTCAGCACTTTGGACAGCGCTCAGTGGGATTCTGCTCGGCGCGCAGAGATTTTGTTCAGGATACTGCACTCCAGGTAATTATATAACGAGTAGTCATGCAAGATATCTCGGACAAAGAAAATCGAAAAGTTATACTTTAGCTTCTTTAATGAGGCTGTTTGTGTTCTCTGGTATAAGGGCGTATCCAACTTATTTTACGACTATTTTCTATGGTATTTACTATTTCGTATAAAAATATTTGCTTATTTTTGTTGTTGGACTAACGCGCTTTCGTATTTAACCTCTTACTGGATTCATGGCTAGATCCTTTACGTAGTTTCGGTACTGGCCATAAAACATAAACAAACAAATAGCCTAGTATTAAGTTCATAACGCCTGCCCGACCATATCCTCGTTTTGAAATCGTCATCGTCATTTTAGGCTTCATTTTGTGACAAGCAAGGGAACGCTCTTTGTTCTCAATTTTTTTTAAGGTCATACAATCTTTAATACAATTTAAATAATTACATTTACTTTATCGGCCGACGTTATACGAAATTAAGCGTGCGTAATTGTTATCTATAAAATTATCACTTTGACGCACTCTATCACTAGACATTCATTTCGGATTAGCTCTAATAACTATTTTAATTGAATTTACAGTTTCGTGTTGGCCTAAGGCCATAAGCTATTGACAATGGACCCGATTTTGAAAAGTCAACGGCCTTTGGGTTACTGCGCTGACGTTCTCATCCAAGAGTTTTGTTCAGTTCTCATCAACATTTTTCCCAACAGTTTCCACGTAAGACTCACTGATCTGAAAAGGCTTTGAGAGTGTGGATATAGGCCTATACTTTGAAATCTTAAACTGCATATTTAATCTGGTCATATACCTAGAATCACAAAATAAAAGGCAAGTCGTCAAGTACATTCATAATATGGCTCACACATTTCATAAGTCACCTTTTTCTGACAAGAACAACTTCTACAGTCGAATAGTTTCCCAATAGGAGTTTGATATATAACTTGAATTGATCTGTGTATGAATATCTTCAGTCAGGAAAGTTACAATATCATCAATTAGCTTTGAAACTGGAGAAAGCAACTTGGGCATTTGCCCTTCGGGTCATTATGTTTATGGAAGACGAAAATGGTGCCAGGGATATAAGACAAGGGTGGTACGCTAAACAGAACCAGGGAAACGACAAATCATTAACACACGTCAAGCTTTTTAACACCAAGGCTGTTTAACGGCAGAGCTGTTCGTACTGGCAAATCACTGTCGCCAAGTTAAGGTCAAACGCTCTCAATACAAATATCAGAAATTAATTTCAATTTCCAATGAAAAAGATGTTACATAAAGTATATTTACGTGGTAAAATGCGCACGATGTCTTAGGTTTACTCTAAACGAGCGCTTGAGTGGAAAATGAAATACAAACTGATAATAGCATATGGGTAAATGTTAAATTCTAGAGAAAAACACTGCCGTATTTGTGTGTCTCAGTAAAAAAAACCAGCCCTGGTCGCTTCTCCAACGCTACCTTGGTCCGGCTATCGGACTATTTGAGCGATGGGTACCGTAAGGGAGTCCGTCCCGTGAGAGACTGGCGGAAATCGACTACCGTGTCCATCGACCTAATGGTGTATGCCATTCTTAGCGTGGTATGTATGATAATAATGAAACATTTATGGCAGGTTTCAATCACAGCCACTGAATTATCACGTCATGCTTTACTGTATATGATGCCTTTGTATATAATGCGTGTTTAAAATATGCGGTAGCTGTCAACTGTGCCAGATTACTGAGGCATGCGCACGTTCACACGCACACGTACACACACACACAAACACATACTCTCTCTCTTTCTCTCTCTCTCTCTCTCTCTCTCTCTCTCACTCACACACACACACACACACACACACACACACACACACATACACGCACACGTACACGTACACACACACACACACACATGCCCACCCAAACACACACAAATGTACACTCACCAAGCACTTTATTAGGAACAGTTTTACACCTACTTATTCATGTGATTATCTAATCAGCCAATTGTGTGACAGCAGTGTAATGCATACAATCATGTAGATACAGGTCAGGAGCTTCAGTTAATGTTCAGATCCACCATCAGAATGGGGAACAGATGTGATTTAAGTGACTTTAACCATGGAATGATTGTCTAGTCTCTAGAGTTTGCAAAGTATGGTGCAAAAAAACAAACAAAAAAATCCAGCGAGCAGCAGTTCTGCAGACAGAAACACCTCCAGGTGGAAGGTGACAGTAACACAAATACAACAGTGGTATGCAGAAGAGCATCTCTGAACACACAATGCATCATAACTCTTAAGTGGATAGGCTACAGCAGTAGAAGTCTAATAAATACCTTATACAGAGCTCACTGAGTGTAGATTCAGTACATAGCATTATGCTATACTTTGAAAATACAATACAAACGTGTCACATTACAGTATATGTCTAAGAACGACAGCCAAGCATGTACTACAGAGCAGTTTTTATTCTTATTCCTTTGTAATGCAGGATGAGAAGAATCAAGTTCTGACTACATACATATGGTACAGGCAGGTAAGGATCATGCATTTTTGTGCTGTGCTATGCTGTACTGCACGGTATAACATTTCTGTGCTAGATCAGATTTACACAGTGAGTGTCTACTTTATGCCGTCTCACAAAGCCTCCATTCACAGACATTTCCAGGCAATCATTAGATTACACATCAGCCAGAGATAAAGTGCTTTCCAGATGGAGAGGGAGAGAAAAAACCTGTCTTGCAGAAATAAAATCAAGGAATTATCCAGTAAGGATAAGAACGTGCTGTCATCTTCACCGTATAAGAAATCAACTGTATGCTCTTTCTTCCCCTGTGATTGGTCATAAAAAAAGCAATGGCTGGACGAGTTCCTCCAATGGAACCCCGGGGACTTCGATGACATCACACAGGTGTCCATCCCCACTGCCTCCATCTGGATACCAGATATACTCATCAATGAGTTGTGAGTGTGGTATCTATGCAACACATGCGCACGCTTTACACCAGTACTGTACATAGTAGAGATTCTATAAACCTATCCATCTCACTCACTCAAACACAATCTCACTCTCTCATTCTCTCTCATTATCTCTACTCTCTCACTCTCTCTCTCACTCACTCTCACTTAGTCAATAGACAAATGCATACACCTGCACGCACGCACACTCATAAAATAAACAAAGGCACACATTAACACACATGCAGGTGCAAATCTGATTGATCCATGCATAAAAATAGTGTGTACAACAGACATAAGCATGCTTTTGTTCCTGCCTCTCTCCCGCATAATTCCTGAAGCGTGGATGTGGGGAAGTCCCCGGTGATCCCGTTTGTGTACGTGCGGAACGACGGCCTGGTGAGGAACTACAGGCCCATCCAGGTGGTGACAGCCTGCAGCCTCAACATCTACAACTTCCCCTTCGACGTGCAGAACTGCAGCCTCACCTTCCAGAGCTGGCTGCACACCGGTAAGACCAACACACCTCCGACTGGGCTTTCAGCAACCAACGTATGGCCTGACCTCTGGGCCTGACCTTTAGCACTTCCAACCAAATAATAACACAACCAATGATTGGTGCAAGAGGAGGAACTTGACCAATCATTGGTCACGTTATTGGATTGTGCTTGCGCTAAAAGGTTCTGCACATGCTAACGGTCTTGTAAATCAGGCCCCAAGTTAGCATTTCAGAATTAACAGAGATGAGCGCATCATATAAACTTGTTCACACTGGTAAACAGACCTATCCTTTTAATTCTATAAATCATAGCCAACTGGGGACACCTGCTTACCTGCTTATTGTCCACCCTTATATCAGTGGACATATTTCAATTAAATACATGAAGAAAATATATTGTAACACATTTGGACAGTGGGAACCAGAATTGTTGGAATTGATAAATATGCACAAATATGTGCTGTGTACTAAAAATAACATAAGAAAATGACATAAGCTTTATTTTCCAACATGCAAGCAGTGTGCTTTATTAATGATGCAATTGAATTGACCAAAGTCTTACACTTTCAACTAAAAGAAGATATTTCCCAAAAAAACTGGTTCCCTTCATTTTATACTTTGTGCAAACACACTTGGCAAAGATGACAGCCATGAGTCTTTTCCTGTAATTGCTGATAAGGATATGGTTAATATTTAACCATTCCTCCATGCAGAACTGGGGATAACCCCCACTTCAGTTCAGACCACAGGTTCTTCAGGGGATTTAAGTCTGAAACTGAGATGGCCATTGCAGAACATGGTTGTTGTGTTAACTTTTGATATACGCAGTTCTTTTATTGCCCTTACAGTGCTAAGTGCTAAACTGATGTGATGTAATTGACCATCACATCACATCACCATATTGTGTGTTTTTTGGCTTTTCCCATGTTGATGGTTGACAAAGGGATTTTGCATGCTTGTTACCTTATTTTCACTCTAGTGAAACAGTAAGTGATGGAATGACACAATATAGTTCCGTCAGACTGAGATTAACTGAATTAAAGTAAAATTGTATTGCTAATGTCACTTTGATTTTATTTACAATAATTTACAATCATTTTGGCACCCCTAACACCTGTGGTTTTCAGAAAAGAATTAGATTACTAAATAAAAAACATTGAAACATAAAAGGAAATGTATTGAAACAGAAATATAGTTTTCCCATAAGTAGCCCACTATATGTTTAAAAAAAATGTATTGGGGTGAAACACATTTAATTTGTTTTCTATCTATGTTGACCATGTTTACATATTGCAAGATACTCCCAGGGGCGGCACGGATGGTGCAGTGGGTAGCACTGCCGCCTCACAGCAAGGAGGTCCTGGGTTCTAATCCCTGTCGGCCGGGGCCTCTCTGAGCGGAGTTTGCATGTTCTCCCCTTGTCTGCGTGGTTTCCTCCGGGTACTCCGGTTTCCTCCCACAGTCCAAAGACATGCCGGTTAGGTTGATTGGAGAGTCTAAATTGCCCATAGGTATGAGCGTGTGAGTGAATGGTGTGTGTGTCCTGCGATGGACTGGCGACCTGTCCTGGGTGTATTCCTGCCTTTCGCCCAATGTATGCTGGGATAGGCTCCAGCCCCCCTGCGACCCTGTTCAGGATAAGCAGGTTAGGATAATGAATGAATGAATTCCCATTCCCAGAATGGCAGACCACTTAGATATGCAAATATAACAGATTTTCCATTAACAACATCTATTAGTAAAATAAATTATTTGCTATAGGAATGGGCTACAAGAATCAATACAATTACCCAGTTTTTCAAGCCAGTTATTTGATTATCCATAAACAGTTTTTAAAGAAAGTTGAGGAAATTGTCCAATCTCTTTCCATGCAGTTAATGACATCAACATCTCGCTGATCAGAACGGCGGAGGAAGTGATGTTCGATAAAAACGTCTTCATGAACCAGGGGGAGTGGGAGCTGCTTCACATCCTCTCCCAGTACAACTCCTTCAGCATCGACGACCATGACCACTACGCCGAAATCAAGTTCCACGTGAGCACGCCCTTCGCCTCCTCTCCCCATGTGACTCCGAGCACGGTTTTAAGGCCCGTCCACACCGAGAACTATAACTATAAACAATAGCTACAACCACAACAATGCGCCTGTAAATTTGGATGGATTTTCATTGGCTGGCAGTGTTTCTGTCATTCACGCAGCTGGAAAAAAATCTCTCCGAATGTGATCCCAAGGTCATTGTCCTTATAGTTACGGTGTGACTCCACCATCCAGAGTTAGAACAATTTTGAAACTATAGCAATCGTGATAATTGTGGTTCTTGTCGGTTTTGGTTTCAGCTGGTGATCCGACGGCGGCCGCTGTTCTACACGGTCAGCCTGCTGTTGCCCAGCGTGTTCCTCATGGTCATGGACATCGTGGGGTTCTACCTGCCCCCGGACAGCGGGGAGAGGGTGTCCTTTAAGATCACCCTGCTCCTCGGGTACTCCGTGTTCCTCATCATCGTCTCCGACACCCTGCCGGCCACCGCCATCGGGACGCCCCTCATCGGTGAGCCACGGGGAGGAAACATACTCTGCCTTACACAGACTGTGTCACGGTCCTTTATGGAAACATACTCTGCCTTACACAGACCATATCACAGTCCTTTATGGAAACATCCTCTGCCTTACACAGACTGTGTCATGGTCCTTTATGGAAACATCCTCTGCCTTACACAGACTGTGTCATGGTCCTTTATGGAAACATACTCTGCCTTACACAGACTGTGTCACGGTCCTTTATGGAAACATCCTCTGCCTTACACAGACTGCATCACCGTCCTTTATGGAAACATACTCTGCCTTACCCAGACCATATCACAGTCCTTTATGGAAACATCCTCTGCCTTACACAGACCGTGTCACGGTCCTTTATGGAAACATACTCTGCCTTACACAGACCGTGTCTCAGTCTGTTATGTTGATGAAGCTCTCATCAAAAACAGGGCACACTCCAATCATTTTTCACCTCCTTCTTCCTTTCCTTGCTCCTCGTTCCATCCATCAGGGGAGGCAAGGAAAGGAAGTGAGAAAAGGCCTATAGTGAGAAGCGCACTGAACAGGGGGGAATAGAGAAAATGTGAATTAGGCCAAGGCAATGTCCTTGTGCCTTTGTGCTTCAGTTTGAAGCCATGTCAGTTACACAGGTGGCAGATGGGGAGAGGTGGATCCACAGGTCCATCATTTATAACTCTGCAAAGTATGTGCTCATGTTACCTTGCTGAAGAAATCTTCGGGAGTCTCCTAGCACCTGGATCCGAGGTCACTGAAGAAATTTCTTTAAAGATGGTGGACCTCGATCAACTTCTGGGTCAAGGAACCAGGTGACGGGGAGAATAAAATAAGTGATTGGAATGAGCCCACTGTCTCGCACTTAAGTTCCTACTTTAAATAATTGAAGTGATTGTTCGGCTAAAGAATCTGCACACTATGCTGACCGAGATTTAATCACAAAATCAAGCAGACACTGTGGCCTTCCAGGACCGGAGTTTGAGATGCCTGGTAAAGAGCCTCACAAGAGCAAATCTCGGCCTCAAATGATCCTGGTTTTCTTTCCTCCCAGCCAGGTAATTAACAAAACAAACAGCGCTACTGATTGTAAGCTGGCGTGTCCCATTTGTCCGACAGGCGTGTACTTTGTGGTGTGCATGGCGCTGCTGGTGATCAGCCTGACGGAGACGGTGCTGATCGTGCGGTTGGTGCACAAGCAGGACCTGCAGCCGCACGTCCCTGAGTGGGTGAAACGCCTGGTCCTCCAGAGGGCCACCGCCCTGCTCTGTATCCGCAACAAACAGCGCAAGTTCGGCCCCACCTCGCCCTGCCCGCCAGACTCCTCCAGCATCAACGACAGCCACGCAAACACGGGTAAGGCCCCTTATGAAGCGTTCGTGACATCTCGGGAATTCCGGAAGTTTCCTTTCCGAGTAGGGAAAGCCCTACTGAACAGCTATGAATGTCGTCATTCCAAGACTGATTCTCTGGCACCTCCGGAGTGGTCGGAGTTTGTGAGACGACAACAAACTCGGCAAAGCTGAACATTATGGTTTATTTCGGTGACATACATTATTGGGAACATGCATGAACATGCCAATGACATCGCCCTTTAACATCCAACCTTCTGACACGAGCAGTGAATGAACCATTATTGCCTCCCTGAGGTCAATAGGGTTTTCCTAAATATTCTTTCCTATTTTATTGGCAATTATTCAGGCCAAACTTGCCATGCCATCTTGCCTCCTCATAGAGACAAATGAATGATGTCTTGAAAGGGGCGGGGCACACAGACACAGCTCCACACTCGGCACAAAACAATCTGGCTTCAACACAGCTTGCATAGGGCCGCAGGTGGAAACAATCGGACCATCAGCAGACTATCAAGCTAGCCTCCGGAAGAATACCAGCACAGCATCACCAGTAGGGGCAGAACCTGTACTTTTGACTACATTTTCTTTTTTTCACTAGCATTTATCTGCTTGCATTGGTCTTCTTGTGCCCCACAGACAGGCATCGTCACCACGGCAGGGAGAGAGGGCGAGACGTGGAAAAGGGGGTGGGACCGGGGCCGGTCCTGGCGGTCAGGGACAGCGGGACGGTCCTGGAGAACGTCCTGCACGAGGTCAGCTCCATCCGGCGCTTCCTGGAGAGACGCGAGCAGTACCGCGACATCGCGCGCGAGTGGCTGCAGGTGGGCTACGTGCTGGACGTGCTGCTGTTCCGCATCTACCTGGCAGCCATGTTGGCCTACAGCCTCACCCTCGGCACCCTGTGGTCCGTCTGGCAGTACGCCTGAGCTAGCCACCGCGCTAGCGGCGCAGAAGCGCTATATTTGCGATGCGGACGACACCTTCTGACCCCACCGAACGCCCGCACCTGGTTCAGCTGCTGAGGCTGTGTCAAAACAGCCAGGAACAGAACCGTGACAGTACTACAGAGGAGATGTGAAGTATTCATGGAGCGAGTACATCAGTAGAACAAAATAACAAAACGATTGCTCCACTGTTATTTTAATAGATTTATTATTGACCTTTTGCAGTTTTGCAGACACAGATTAACTACTCCTAGACTAAATTCAATTATGAATAGAGAATATCTATACCAGACTCAATTTAGTCCAGGATTAATCATAATCTGTGTCTGCGAAACCAGCCCATAATCTTCCCAATGTGTTACCAAAGAAATAATGATATTGTCTTTTTTGTGTTAAGATCAGGGGTATATGGCATGTCTGTCACAAATTAATTTTGTATTTAGTTTTTGGTGTGGTTGTTCAGCAAGTTACATTGCTGCCCTGAAATGTACAATTCAAAACGATACTGATACCCTGAACAGATGTTATACTGTTTGTCATGTAAAGGACTATGAAGATTGTGAGAAAAACACCAACGAAATCCCATGCAGGGAAATCAACGTAGGCATCTTAGCATTATTCTGTTGTACTCAACTAAAAAAAAATCACCTGCCTGCTTGCAAGAAAGCTGGCTTTCATCACAGTTCCCGTTTTTGATTCCGCATGTCAAGTTAGGTCGCGCTGTATTTTTCTGAAACTCGGTCCAACTCAATATGGATGTATTCAAATGATATCAAAGTGCCTGCTACTGAAACAGCTGTTCCCTAAATTGTTGTTTTGAGATAGGATGTTCATTGTGTTACCGTTCTTCCAGGTTAATCTCGAGAGCCAGGATCTGTTGGCCGGGTCGGAGGAGAGGGACAAGAGTGATGAATTAAATTTTAATTTGTTTTAGCATCACATGAGGCATTGTTTTCTGCCATTGGCTAAAGTATAAAAGGCATTAGGGCTCTGCAGAGAGGGATATGATCAGCTGCTATCTCTGGATGAAATTCCAGTCTCACGATTTGCCGAGGCGTATACAATGACACTGAGTGCCTGTTCAGTGCGCTGTTATCTGAAGAGACAAAAATCAGCACTCTCTGTCCCCAAACCACCTGAACAACTTTGTTACCATGGAGAATAAAGAACAACAAAAGCTTCCGTTTATGGCCTGGGGCTGTCTGTTTGTGAAAGGTTTTTACTGTTCCACTGAAGCAAAATTTCATGTTACATTATTACAAATCATCCTGTCCTTTCATGAACCTTATTCGCTGTAGCAATACGTATGAACAGTTACTTTTCAATGACTTTTTCTCCAACCTTTAATGTAATGTAAGACTCACTGCACTTAACATATTCACTTGTGTTATGAAGCCTTTCTAATTCATTTTATTTTATTTTTAAATGCGGCTGGAGGAATTTCCTGTGTGCTTCAGCATTAGTTCCTCCCAGCTTTGTGCCGTGTACCTACATACTACATGTTGTTATTAATGAGAGACATGCCTCTCTTCTCATCAGGGGTAGCTCTCTCCATTGTTGTGGCATTGTGGGTTGTGTAGTTTTCTTTGCTCGGGTGCTGATGGTATGGCAGCAACTAGAGACACAAAAAGCATTATCCTCTGCATTACAGGCACTCAACTTAAGGCCAGTTGATCAGCAAATAACTCACATTATGGTCCGGTTTCACAGACAGATTAATCGTAGTCCTGGGCTAAACTGGCGAACCTCCATTGAAAATTGAATTGAGTCTTGGTCTAGGTTCGACTGGCCCTACGAGTTGTAAGGGGAAAATGAGGACAACTGTAGTAGATTCAGATAGCAAGGTGTTCACCACACTTGAAACATCATTCATTCCTAGTAGGTGCTCATCACCAGCCATTTCTATTGGTTTGTGTGTCGCTATGAGACAGATCGCGGATTTTAAACGAATGTCCACATTAAGGAAGAGATGAAGCTGCTCTAAATACTGATTCGCAGACAGCTCTGTCATTTAAAACCAGTGCTAGGAGGTGAGTACAGCTACCCTGTTAACAGTGATCCACTGATTTCAATGCTAGCTTTATTGAAGAGAGCGACATCTTATGTCTATATCCGACAGCATGTTTGCTACACTCAAGACAAAGTTATTGAAGCCTTTCTCCACCAGAAAGCTTTTCTCCGCCATTATACTTTTTTATGTCATTACATAGTTATTGCCATTTGGGGTTTGGCACGACATTACTGGTTTAGTTTTACTTCACTGAAGGGACCAGAAATCTCACACAGTAAATAACATTTTCAACACATTAAATGTTTTCAGTATTCACTGTGAATGCAGTGGTTTTGCTTTCACACTCCAAGGCCAGAGGACTGCATAAACCCAAGCATTTACAAACTGGATATTCAAGTGCTTTCTCCGGATCTACAGCCAGAGAGACAAGGTAAGTTCAGCTCAAGGGTACGAGGAATGAAAAGATATTTACACAGCCTTTTCATGATGTTTTGAGTTTCAGCTTTCGCTGTTCGACGGGAATGAATTTACTCTCGGAGGTAATATATGTGTTTTCTCTTTTTTTTCCACCAGGATAAACCAATTCATTGTGTTGGCGCATAAGTGCTCAAAAATGTTCTTTCAAAGCGATATGCAAGCTCTCTGCCAACATCCAGCTGGAGGACTTACCTACTTTGAACATTTTGTGCTGCAAGTTGACATTGAATCTGTTTCAAACTGACATGAAATCCCACTGAGCAGCATTATGTATTTATTTATTTATAAGTGGCAATAACGACAAACATACAGGACATTAACTTAAGTAAAAAATAAAGCCCTTGTAGCAAGTATGAGAAGGCCTATGGGAATGCCAGTCCACCCATATATGTCATGCTGAGCTCATTGATCAATGCGCTTCTCACTGGGAATTATTAGCACCATGGCTGCGCTACCATGTCAGTTGATGCATTCCCACAGTAAAGATTTTCACCTGGTTAGTGTGATGACAGCAGTGGCATCAACACTGTACAAAATTAGATGCAGTGCAACTAGAAACACACACATACACAAACAAACACACACACACACATACGCACCTGAAAGGCAGTAGGTTATGACAGAGTGGACTTGACCACTTATCATTTCTTTGCGTTTCAGCCTGAAAGAGATTTCGATTTCGAGCTTTTTTAATAAAGTTTTCAGCATGTCCACCAGATGGCAGTCATCTGCAGAGACCAGTGCATTGCATCAGTGTGCTGCAGGTTTGTGACCACAAATTGAATGACAAAATGGACAAACTTGAAGGGTGCAGGCTGAGTGATTATTAATTTATTTAATTAATTTAACATGTGTACAATAATTAAAACAAATGCACGTCATTACAGAATGTATTCCAATCACAATCTTTATTAACACAATTTTGAGGTAAGCGTCCTCTTTCAATTCACACAAAATAAAATGTTCTAATCATTGCTTTTAGATTTCAGTCATTTTCCTACTCAAATTCCCAAAGATGAAATTGTGCCAACAGGTGGTGTACACAACATATCCAGTATTTTTGGCCGACGGATATAATGTATTCCTGACATTTCCGATCGAAAGATTGTTAACAGAAAATGATTACGTGTTCAGTGAACATGCAATTAAATAGAGAATGTACTTTGGTTTGCTTTATTTTCAATCCATCTGCACGACTGTTTTCGTTTCATGAACGAGCATAATTTATCCCGCACAAGGGGGCGACATTGTTTTTGTGTGTGTCTATGAGTGGCGCTGGGGGAACCATCAGGCTCAAACAAGTGGTGATCCTCAATAAATCCAAGTAATGCTACGATTTTGTAAACTGACTATAATTATATATATATATATTTACGTATATAAAATCACGCCCTGATTGGTAATGCTAGAAGGCTTCCCTATGATAAGAGAGATTAGAAGCCAAGCGTTTTCTGTAAACTACGCTTACAACGACAGTAAGAGCGTACAAAGCGTTTTGTTTGTTTACATCGGTTGTGAAGTGTTCTGCTATGCATTTGTTATCTTAATTCTCCGTGCCATCTCCTTGCTACCCATCAACATCTGCAAAAGGCACTTTGTTACACTTTGGTGCAATTTTGTATGGTATCAAACCATAAACAAACACCCACACATCTAAAGCACAACCCATTGAAAGAAAACAATGTAATATTACAAGAAATAACTCTCAGGCAATATTCCAACACTACGGAAAGAAAGGTCCGTATTAACATCAATGTTGCTGCCGCGTATTTTTTTTTCCTAGGCAGCGAACAGCCATGCTGTTCATGGACAGGTTTTTTAGGCTTGATTAGCCAGCAGGCATGGCTGGACATCGAACACAATCAGCGGGATTTGGAGAAGACTGCTGCCCTATTCACTACGCCATTGTCCGAGCCCTTTCCTGTCCATTAGATCATATCAGGGTCAAAGAGCACATACAGACAAGGACCTCTAGCTGTCACACAAAGCCCATTCAAAGGCCAAAAAGCATTCTCTCACCTCCTCTCTTGCATATACCGGGCGTCATGCGGTTCCAGTCAAGTCACTGCAACAAAGTCCTCCTTCGGAATCTCCTTCTAAAACTACAAATTTGAGAGGCAATGTGGTTGCGGGAATTTATCCTCTCCGTAAAAAAATGATAAACTACTCAATCTAAACGATCACCATAAACTCAGGTCTGGCAATACAAACTTTGAAACTGAATCTAGCAACAATGATGATGTGCGGTGTACGCCATATCTGTTAACAACTATAAGCTTATACACATATTTTGAATTACTTTTGTTTGAAAACTAGGATGCTACACCAAATACGTAGCTTCCTCTTTAGTATCAAGACAAACGGGTAAACACGGAGGCATTTGCTCTGCTGGTCTTATCACCACCTAGTGGTACAAAAAAGGTACTACTGCATCTCTGGGGGAGTCAATGAATGGATGAGTCAGTGAGTCAGGGAAACCTGAAACTGAAACCTGAAAACTGTACCGGGCATGCTCAGTCGTATGTTTGTCTCAGTCTAATGTGACAGAATCTGGGCTCTTTGCTCTTCCATTTCCCACTGAGACTTGCCCCAACCCTGCATATCGGATGGCTTCCCTTCACAATACATCCATAAAGGAAAGACGAGGCTAAGCCAACGCTCCAAATGGAGTGAGAGCTAGACAATGCTTTTGGGTTCGGGAAAAAAAACGAATTATTTCTTACTTCAGGATTTTAGAAGCCACATATTTTGTTATTAGTGTTATCTTCTGGCATACCATTATTAAAAAGTCTGCGTTTGAACGGAATGCAATTTCCAATTATATCTGTAACAAGTCTGTCTATCACTAAGAGGTTCTGCAGCTCTGATACCATAGAGCTGGAATGGTTATTTCTGGTTATTCTGCACTCTTGACCAATTAAGCATATTACAGTGAACTATTACGGTTTCTGTAATCTGAATTTAAGATGAAAGCAAAAATCTGGCCCTTAAGACTTAAGGTTGTACCACAACCCCTGAACTAAAGGGAAGTTTATCTGGTGACGCCTCATATTTGGTAAAGAGACTTTTAGATACAGTTTTGGTTCCCTTTCAAAATACTTTTGAGAGAAGAAACGTGAATTTTGCCAATACCATTTTCAGTACATTCTCCATTTTCTGTTAAACATGGCTGCATTTCTTTATTGGAAGCTCACCTAAAATTGAAACAGCAGGGGGTGCTACCTGCCAATACACCCCGATTTAATTGGGATTGAAACAAAAGTAATTGGCTTCTTTTGAGAATCTTTTCAATGCTGGTTCTTTGGCTCCACTGCAGTACCAAAAAAAGGTGCAGCCAATTGTAATTTGGCCATGGGAAACCTGCTAACCGCCCCATGTAGCATATTAATGACTATGTAGCATATTCATTTTTTGGCGGAGATATGTTGTACTAGGTAGCATGAAAACGGCACAATGCAAAATCTTAAAATCAACTTTTCATAGGAAAGTGTTTTTGGCATTTAAGAAACAGACATTTTAGAGGGCAGCTGATAAAAAGCCACTTGGAATGACGGCACATTGACATTAATTTTGAATTAATTAATTCAGGATTAAACAGAATTTTGACCTTAACCACAAGCAGAAATAATGTACAGATTTGGAGGAAAAGGCAAAGCAAAAAGGAGAAGAGTCAGACAAAATTCAGTCCATTCTTTTATTTTCTTCTAACTGCAGATTTTAGATATACAACTGAACATTGTTATTTCCTTTATGGGACTTATAAATAAAAATACAAAAAAAATCCACTACAAAAACAATCTACTGTTAGTAAGATGTAAAAAATACTCTTTTCTATTGAAGGCACAAACTTCACTTGGCAACAACATGAAGAAGAAAACCTGCAGCATTAAAATCTCTTTTATAATGTTTTTATTTTTTTTTATTTTCCACACTCCAGAGAACACTGAAAAGTTACAAAGAGATGTGTCGGAACCTACGACGAGAGAAACGAAAAACCGTGAAACTGATGCTTGCACCCGCAACACCAACACCGTAAAGCAGTGCTTCCCAATCAGCATATTTTTGTGTGCAGGGAAAGACAAAGGACCTGGCAAAAGCTCTAATGCAAATTACACAAATAAAAACAAAACAAAAAGAAGAGACAAATAATAATCGGGCACCTTCTAAGATTAGGCTAAGAACAGGTGCTGAGGTAGACTTAACTATAACATCAATTAAAATAATAAAAACATTTTATTTATTCATACAGAGCACTCTTGACTGGCACTTGGGCTGTCACAACAAGAATAAAAATCACAGACAAGCCAAAAAATTTTGTCGAAACAACAAAAAAAGCTTTGTTACATATAAAAAAGCTTTGTTACACTTGGTCCGATAGGGCAATTGGTCCTCAGTGCTGATGTAAAAAAAGACAACGTCTTGGTGCTTGGTTACTCAAAGAAATTAGTCTAGGCCTCAGTGGCACATGCACGTCTGCACTGCGTGAAATGGCTACGTACTCTAGAACACCACACTGCAACACAGTGATTCGACTGCAGGGACGCCATGACGTAGCACACAATTTTTTTTCTTTTTTTACTTTTCATAAAATTCAGTCTCTACGCAATATAAACAGATACAGGTGAGAGGCACTAATACACAGAAAACAGATATTGTGTTGGGGGTCCGTTCTCCGGCTCTTAACATTAGCATTGCGTCGATAATGGAATACAGAGAGGCAAGTGTTGTGAAACAGCGAGACCTTGGAGGCAGAAAGGTGGTGTATGTGTTTGACTTAATGCGTTCAAAATTCAGCTCACTCTGTTCTGTCTGCGTTTCCCCTCACTTTATATTTTTTTAAAAATGCTTTATTCATAAGATTATTCATATTTTGTGTTTTGCTTTGCAGACCAATTTTCCTCATAATTGTGGTTACTGAATATAATCATTTGAAGTAGGCCTAATCAAAAAACCAAAGCACCCTTTGTTTTCACTGCCATATTGTGCTTATTTACATGTATTATGAAATTAAAAAGCAATTATGATTTAATTTCCCGTCAATACAGCAGTCATTATTACTAATGCATCTACATGGTCATGCTGTTTCACTGCTATAGTTAGCAACTGTAATAACAAGGACACAGACCTTGAAAGTTGCAGTAATTACCAAGGAGTTTGGCAAAAACCTGAAAGGAAACTAAGGTTTCCTCTCCCCATTTTCGTATTTTTATTTTTTACCCTTTACTGTAAAAACCGTTGCCTCATAACACCCACGTTTACAACCCACAAAACAAGTGCTGTGTTTAGCCGTCGTGACTTCCCTAGCAGTCTGGTGATGACACCATTTATCTTTTTTTTTTTTCATTTATTTGAAAATACATAAACTAAGCAGAGATAGGACATTTTGTTGAACATTTTTTTTTCATATAGGCACAAAGTACATAAACAGCTAAAGTCAAATCTGGAGAATCACTGTGGGGAAGAACTATATCAATGCCTTTTCGTCTTTCTTTTGAAATACAGTGAAGAGCAGGTGGCTTTGAGTGCCAGTTTGGAGAGTTTTGTATCTAGTTACTGGATTTGTCAGATGTCATTCTCACTCGAACTCCTTGTCTCGCACATGCTCACAACCCCCCGCCACACACACACACACACACACACACACACACTTATGCACGCAAATACATACACTCACATATGCAGACACACGCACACACTGAAGACACAAAGACGTTAAGTATTCAGGTGAACCGTTGGAATTACCCTCAGATCCCCACTATGGATGCTTTGCATTTGAAAAGTACTTGAAGAAGAAAATCCTCAATTCACAGTGTTACCTATATTATGGTGGAATAAAGACAAAATGTTTTCCCCCAGCAATCAAAATATCTGGATTTAAGTCCCTTCTTTTCAGTAATTTCAAGTTTAAAAAATCTTAAAGGTGTCTGCAAAATAGCAGACCACTGGTGGCATCATAATACTCCAATCTGCTAGACATTTTGCATTGTGGGCTTGAGGCAAAATGATTTAGTCTTCACCAACAATGAATTGACATCCAGAAAGCAACACGTAGTACATTTTAAACGCACATTTATGTCCAACATTATAAAACAAGCCGAGGCCAAACAAGTCAAATTAGGAAAAAAAAACAATGTAAAAATGAAATATTTTTGATATATTTTTGCCTCACTTAAAACAGACAAATGAGTAGGGACTGACACTGTAATACAAAAATATCACAAATTTGTTTCAATATCAAACGGCTTCTGTTGGCTCTTGTTTAGGACATTTTTTTTAAACAACCAACAGTATTTTTTTCTAAGATTACCACTTCCAGTCCCAATTGTCCAACGCACACTGTATCACTGCATATATGACCTGTTCTCATAGCAGTTCAATATCACTGAACTTTCTTTTTCACATTATTACAAAACAACAACATTCACATATTTTGCTTCAAGTTTCACACTTTTAAAACCTCTTTAAAGTACTACACGCTTACTAATCCATAGACATATTCCATGTCTACCCATACTTAAGGCTTAAAGATCTTTTTTTCCACCCTTAAGTTAGACGGTAGGACTGGACAGCACAGGAAAAACAAGAACTCATGTTTTTTTAATCGCCCTGTCAGTCGATACCACTCTAACGGATATCAGATAAAATGTACTAAAATAAAATGAAATAAAATAAAATTGCAGAAAATACGCGAGATGAAGCTTGTACGATGTCACGATGCAAAAAACGCAAACACAGCAAAAATGTGCTTCTGCAAATGCAAAACAAACAAAACAAATTAGAGGTAGCTTTTATCACAATGACTGAAAAACTCCCAGCTTTTTAAAAAAGCAGGCGAATTAAAAAAATACCAATTTTGGTAACGAGAATGCACAACATACACGTGAAGAAAAAAATGCTATTGTGTTGCGATGCGAAAGCGAGGGACAAATGGAATCTGACACCACCGACGGCTCACTGATCCCAACCAACCACAGTGCTGCGTATCCTAGAGCAAAGTCTTCTGGTTGGTTCCTCGACGTCAGTGAGGAACTGTTGGCCCATCCACACCAACATCTTGATCTACAACCGTAACCAAAAGATGCGAACATCCGCACTGCTGAATGATAGCAATCTGTAAACGGCAGTCTCTTGGCTGTCGTCTGCCATTTTGCACGTGCCGCCCGGTAAATTCGGATGGATTTTGATCGGCTGTCAGCGTTTTATCGTTCATGCAGCTCGAAAAAAAGTGTTCGGAAAGTTATCTGTCTTATATACAAGTTATATCGTTCGTCACTGTCTTGGTGTGGATGGGCCTTGAGACTCATTCAGGGCTCGACAGGAGCTCCTCCTTCCCAGCACTGTAATATTCACAGCAACACTTCTCCTTAACCCCCGGGAGCCTTGTAGTTTCAGTCGAAGGGGCCCCCCCATCCACGTACAAAAAAAAATACAAACGCAAGCACATGAGGTCACAAAACAAAACAAGTTCATTCAAGTACAATGTGCTGGACAACACACCGGCGAGAGGAAGGGGAAACGACACGCACGTGGAATTAGTTTTTTTTCCTGTCAGCTCCAGAGCCTGGGCCTGACTGGCAAGCTCTCACCCCACCACCCTGCACCCCGTCCGTTCCTCTAAAAACGCCCTGAGCACTCCGCGGTGTGGCCGTGCCGTGCTTTAACACATACTTCCTGTCAAAAGTGCCATTCCGTGTTGTTTCACAAAGGAACGAAAATAAGAAATCCTGATACGGCAAACCTTAGTCGTGTTAGGCTGTCATATTTCACTGTTAGTGTGTAGTCGTTGTTATGAATGAACCACCATTATGAATTTAATGACCAATCTGAATAGGGGGGGGGGGGGGTGTAGGTTAATAGTTCTGCTGAGAGAGGAATGCAGAACATCGCTTGATGTTCCTTGTAATGATAGTGCTCCTTTCTGACACAGGGGGATCAAAATGGACGCCCCTCTTTGCTAGATGACATGCTGACAAATACTGCACACACACAAAAGCACACTCTTACACAAGCCCCGAAAGAAGCCGCCTATGTGTACAATAGGGTGCAGACAGAAGTTAGGGGATTTCGGTACACAGTTAATTAAATGCTCTGACCTGCTCAGCTGGGAGACTGAGCTCATTCATGTTTGGTTATCATGTATCAAATTAAACTATATTTTTCCTCTTTGCTGCTTGCAACCCCCCCTGGACCAGAAAACATAGTACCAAGTAAAATGTGTACTTGTATTTTCATAAAGAATGGAGTAGAGGGCAGGGGTGTTCTAAGTGCTCTGTAATGAATACCAGAAGCTGGTATTTTGGAGCGCTCAATTAAAACAGAAGAGGGCAATTAAAAAACAAACAAACAAAAAAACGCTATCCCCGCTGAAGTCTCAGGGAGAACAGGTTATGAAAAAGACCTTCAAGATGGCTGACTGAAGTGACGAGGGTATTGGAGAAGACTGCCACCGTGGCGAAACCCTCCTCTCACAGTCAGTAACAGCGTCCGTGAGCAGCAGTGTCGATGGGGACGTTTCCTACAAAGGCTGGGGTGGGGAAAAGCACAGGGAACAGACCTCACGCGGGATTAGGAAGAGCGGCTTTCCCGACCGGCACCTGTCGGAACGTCGGCGGATGGCTCTGTTGTGATACACACACGCGCACGATTAAAAACTACACCCCTTTCTAAAGGACATCTGAGAATGTGGTTACACATATATACTGTACATATATAAGGACATACATTTACAGAGACCTGCTCTCACCTGTGACCCCACACCCCCCCGCCCCCCCAACCACCCAAAACCTGCACAGCACACCACTTCCCCTAACCCCCCCCCCCCCCAACACTACCTCACCTTTCCCAAATGACCCCCACTCAGCTTGTTCACAGAAAAGGTCTCTGGCTCTACCGGTTGTGGTCTACATGTCTGGTACATGTAGCTACATTTTCTCCTTGGGTTTTGTGGGCGGCTCTGTTCTGATGCAGCCCTGGGGGGTACGTGTACGAGTACAAGTACTGGGCCGGGGTACAAGCACGGGGAGGGTCTCCTCTATACGTAGCACAGGTACAGGTAGGTCTTCTCTATCCTCCAGTCGGAGGGGACGTCCTCGGGCTTGTGGCCCTTCATGTGTTTCTGCATGGCCGACAGGCTGGGGCAGTACTCCAGGCAGATGGTGCACTGGTAGGGTGAGGCTCCGTTGTGGGTGCGCAGGTGCTTGATCATGGCCGAGTAGTCCCGCGACCGCTGGTGGCACAGCTTGCACTCGAAGGGCTTCTCACCTGCCGGACAAAACACACACAGCGGCGCCCCCTGCCGGTCAATAGGGTGCGGCGCAATGCATCGCAAAACAAAATGGAGGCTACAAATGAGAGGCTTCAGCCAACACCAGCAGCCGTGTTGAATTTAAGTATTCTTAGTATACTAGAGTTAGTTGCTAGGTACAAATGTTGTAAAGCAAAGAATCAATTTCATAGCCTAGCTTTTTGTTTCCTGTTTTTGGAAAGAAGGTGAATCTAAGGAGTTATTTGGTAGGTAAGGATGCTGTAAAGAGAAGAATCAATGTTAGTTGATTTTAGTTTAGAGAAGACTTGTGTTTTTGTTTCCTGTTTTTTGAAAGGTATAACAGCACAATATGTGAATGCGGAGAGAGGGCTTGTGGGATTTGCAAAAGTGTTATATAGCTTGAAATTAATTAGGAAACCATTAAAGGAAGTGATATTTGTTTGTAAGTCCATTAGAATAAATGAAGACCCGATAATTGTTTTTCGTGTGAAGTTCACCCTTTTACCATTTCATGGGAGGGGTGCTTTTCAAAAAATGGAATTTAGAGGGGGAAATTAGAGATGCTACACGTACTAATGCACCGAAGGGAAAGAAGTTTTTCCTATCAGCTACTTTTACCTTCTCCCAATTCAACAGCACAAGAACCAGCTCCTCTCCCCTGCATGTAGTCATGCCAAAAATGGCTCCCAAAGCCCCCTCTGTAATCTTTCCACCACCTTCAGATCGCGGCCCCCTGTTCCGCACCGCGGGGATGAGACGAGGGGAAGCTGTACGTGCCGCACGCTGCCACACTCCCTCCTAACGCAGGATCTGAAGCAAGGTGCAAAACAGGGACTGCGGAAAACTTCTCCCATCTGCCGGGTGTGATGTGTTATTTCAGATTTACAAACCACCGCCGCGTTCCCACCTAGTGTATATCCAGCCCCGGCGGCGTCTCCAACTCTTACCTTACGGATAATACGACTCACTATGAATGTATAGAGAGAAAAAGGCTGCCTTAATAAAGTCACGACTTTACGGGAGCATGAACAGTGTGCAGCCTTTTCATTCTGCTGAAGTCTAATTCTTCAGTTCGGCACCTGAGTGAGATTTTGTATTTTCCTCTCATTATGCATGTATGACATGACTCATTTTTATCAAAAGTCGCTATTTTTGCCTCTCATATTCTCACACCGGCGTGCCTTCAGTTCACTCACCAACAAACGAATAACCTTTCACACTACAGGTGACACAGTGCTAAAGGACATAGGTCAAACTAATCAGAGATGTACCTCTAACCGACATCAGTTGGTAGCCTGGGGGGGCCCTATCTATCACTGGGAAGGGTCAATGTAGGTGAAACATTGAATGACTCCTACCCCTGGCGACTTGAGGCTTGAGCTTATGGCCACCAAGCCCCACCGGCACTCTCAAACTTTATTGATAAAATGTGTTCTTACATAAAACCTTGTAATAAATCTTAAAACATTTCATAGATTTGTACCTTTGTAACTTTAGTCTATGATTGATTAGGGTGACACGGTTAGGATCTGTGCTGGGAAAGTTGTTCTTTAAGCTGGTCCCTGGGGGACGTGATCGGGATGGTCTTCATTCCATTGTTCTGGATGCCAAGCGATACTTGCGAAGTGGAATTTGTTACATATTCCATATCAAACCCGCAGTACAGCAAGGGGCGGGGATTTCAGTCTGTACAAGACTCCGATTCTCTAAACGTCCTTGTCCTTTGACCCTCGAAGGCTTAAGGGCTTTCCTCCCTGCCGATACGGTGCGTGTCGGTAGACAGGCGGCGAAGGACCGGCACGCCGCTCGCGGACACAGTGCAAACAGGAGCCGGACGATAATGAATTGCAAATGGAGCCCGGAGACGGATCGGTCATCGACAGGCGGGTGCCCATGTCAATGACTCGTCGCCCCGCTCCTTTCAACAGGCGGCGGGCCTCTGACAGCGCTAGTCGCTGCTCTCGCTGTCTGAGCGCGCCCGGATCGAAGCCCGTTAGCGGTCAGCCCACAGAGGAGCAGTCGAGTGCCGAACAGGGCTCTTGGACAGGGGGTGCCCTGGCAGCACAGTTATTCAATAGAGGATGGGGGGAGGAGAGGCCTGCTCTGGTCAAGTTTTTACTCCACTCTGACCGTGCGTGCGTGGGTGTTGTACTGACCCACGTGCGGCTAATGTGGTATTCACGTTTAGAAGGTAAAAAAACCAAAAAAAAAAAAAACATTATACCGTGTGTTCACATAATGGGTAATGACTGACTGCAGTGATATATGCTACAGAACAAGGCAGGAAAGGTAATATACAGCTTGCTATGGAAATTTGGGGGGATAGTTATTTTAGAAAGGTGATTGGTAATATACAAGGCTAAATGTCTTTAGCATTTTTGTCTTGTAATATGATTTAAGGTCTTTTATTTTTTCTCTCAAGTAGAAAATATTAGCTTGCTATAAGTTACCGTTTGCTTGACAAATAAAATGTTTATTATCTCTTAAACCGTGTTACCTCATTGACAAACTATTAGTCTTACTTAGCAAATTGAGTCCCCAGGGAGGCCATTCTAGGGTCTCAGATGGAAGCAGCCCAGTGACCCTTTGTTGCTAATGTAGCCCTTGTAATGGCCGTTGCTGAGGTGGTGAGGGGTGTGGGCACTGACCTGTGTGCACGCGGTAGTGCGTCTCCAGCTGGTGCTTGAGGCTGAACTTCTTCCCGCAGCCGTTGCACTCGTAGGGCTTCTCCCCGGTGTGGATGCGCTTGTGCCCCTTCAGCGTGCTCTCGTCACGGAAACAGCTCCCGCAGAACTCGCACTCGAACGGGTGGTCACCTGCCACACAGGGGATGGGGGTCCCAGGTCAGGGTCATACTTACAGCTCTGCTTAAACACGTGTGTCAGGGCAAGCATCTGCTAACCGTTTCACTGAGGGATCATTTCCAAACATGGGCTGGAGATCTTTCTATGGTGCTTTTGACAACCTGGGCTGGAGATCTTTCTATGGTACATCTCACAACCTGGGCTGGAGAACTTTCTATGGTGCATTTCATAACCTGGGCTGGAGATCGTTCTATGGTACATCTCACAATCTGGGCAGGAGAAATTTAGCCATTTAATGTTGCCAATTAACTTAACGAGATACACATATTAGACATTAGGATATGTTTACCAATTACTTATTTTTCACGCTTTTACTTTGGAAAGTCAGAAACTAATTTGGTACATTTTTCCAGCATTAGTAGTGCCAAACTGGTCACAAAAGTGAAAAGGGTCTGATTGGACTGGAAATTGATGAACACAGGAACATTAGGAACACGATGATAGAACAGCTGTGAACATTGCACATTCTTTGCCTTTTCTACCGCGTAGCAGAATGCAAACTGCGGGCCAGCTAACTCCCAACCAACGGCCCTTAACGGGGAGAAATTGCTTGTTACTAATGCCTGTTCACCAAGCTGTCGCATTGTTTTGTCGAACAAAAAAAAAGAAAAAAAGGCACGGCTCCTTCATTTAAAAAAACAGACAAGACATAAAAAACAGAACAAAAACAAGACAAAGCTATTACTCCCAGAAAACGGTGAGTAGGAAAAATCATGGCTAGTGTGATTTGCGGCAGAAATAAACCCGCAAACAAACGAAAAACAACCATATAGAAAAAACCCAGGGCCCTCTGGAACAGCGCTATTACCAATTATCGAGGAATCTGACGCGTGGCAGAATGTCGCCATTTCCGTCTCTCTCCAAGCATTTGCTCCTCAAAGACATCACAGGCAACCGGCTCGGGGTCAAGTGGAAACAGTCCGCCGTACCAGGGCAGGCGAGTAATGACTATTCAAATGCCAATAATCCGTGATATTACGATGTGCGTAAAGGATTCTCCCCGCCGTCGCATGCTAATAGCCTCCGGTTGTCTGACGGGCTCCCGTCCGCACGGAACGCCTCGCCGGCGCGTCGGCCGCCGAGGCCGCGGACGGCTCCAAGCCGCCGAACGCTCTCGCCGTTTAATCCTCCTCGCCCGGCCGCGCCCGGCCTGAGTCATCGACGGTGACCTACACGTTTCATTATCTCGCCGGCCGAGAAGCGTCCGTGCCGGGGAATAAATTGCGTTTCTCGTTATGTGCCGTCATGCCCGGTCAGCTCCCTCCCCTCGTAAGGAGGCGACGGCGGTCTCCTCGGTAGCGTTTCCCAGGCGCTCCTGAATGTTATGCACCTTTAAATGGGCCGGTGGTGGCGGTGATTGGGTTTGTTCTGGAAGAGGGGGTGTTGGGAGTCTCGCTCTGAATAGAGCCATCAGCAGATCGCGCTGTAAGGCGCGAGACACCCTGGCCTTTCTGTCGCTGCGAATGCTGCCAGAATCGCAGCCCGTCAGAGAGCGCACAGATTTGTGCGTCCCCCGGGGGGGAATGATGTGGAATTCCAGATCCGGCATGGTCTCCATCCCCCAGTTATCCATACAGAAACTCAAACTGCGTCCTCCCCATTCCTTTAGCCTGTCAATTGGCTAACCGAGGGTCATTAGCATTGCTCCACAGGAAGTGACGTCACGCTCACCAGGTGTCCAGCAACACTAAAATCACTGGCTGTACTGCTGAAGGATGCTTTTTCACCTCACTCAGCACAGAGCCTGTGTGTGATAGGTTTGGTTAGATGTGGAGCCCTGTCACAGTTGTCAGTGTCATCAAAGACAGCGAGGAACACGGCCAGCCTCACCCAGCACAGGTAGTATTGGGGCACGGGCGCGAGGGGGAGAGGACCGCAGCCCAATGTTAATGAGCCAGTGATGTGTCTGCTGATTTTGATGCATGGAGGTGGCACCGCTACCATGACCACATTCACTGAGTATGGTCAAACAGGAAAGCACGGTCGCCTCGACACTCAGAACACCACCATACTGCATAGGGTGTGCACACACACACACACACACACACACATACACATACGCACACACACACACACACACACACTCTCTCATACATACACACACTCTCATACACACACACACACACACACTCTCATACACACACGCACGCACGCATGCACACGCACACACACATACACATACACACACGCACAAACACACACACACACACACACACACACACACACACACACACACACACACACACACACACACACTCTCATACACACACACACACACACACAGTCACACACACACTCTCATACACACACACACACACACAGTCCCTCAAGGACAGACATACAATAGCAGGCCATCACCACCTCTGTGTCACACAGTTTTTCTCCACATTAAAACACTCGTCCTCCTGTGGCGCGCTCTCAAAGGCACACTGCTACCGAGGGTGACGGAGTGAGGGGGGGGACCACACTGAGCCTCTCCCTCCTGCAGTGGAGAAATTCTATCTCCTTCTGCGCCTCGCATTAGGGTTGTTAAATCGTCGCCAAACCCGTATCGTCCGATCGCCCTCCCTCGTGATTGCCAATAGCCAATAAAAAAGCTCTTCTTTACACATCTACATTTCCAAATATTAACCATTTTCGATCTGTTATTCTGGATTTTTCTTCATATTCCATTATGATTATGAAGACTTGTTGTGATGCAAAACAACCGTAATGTCTTTCCAATGAAGGAAGTTCAGTCCAGCCAAGTTTGTCTACTTACACTTATCAACAGAAACAAACAAAATGATACTAAATCAGGAGTAATTGAAGCACAACAGAATCCCACAGGTGATTCCACACAATTAAATTCATGCCTTCCATACGTTTTACACAATACAGGGCACACTGTGAAAAACGGTTTTCCCTTCCACTTTACCGAGCCACCTGTTACTGTGCTAAATGAGCACCGCCAGGCACATCCGTCACGTCCAATCAGACGGCCAGGAAAAAACGGAACATTAACGTGAGCATCAATTAAGAATATTCGTCAACGGCTGATAGCAATACGACACGACCACATAATTCATTTCAGCGAAACGTCAAAACGGCGCAACCGGCAATCAAAATCGAACAGGAACCCGCTTGAGGGAGGGCTGCTGGCCCTGCTGTAACAACCGTCACCGACAAAAAATACATTTACCGGACTGCAAAGCTACACTGCCGCCCTTTTTGAGTAATTGCAAATGAGTTTTTCTTCATCTACATTTAAAGATTTTGGGTCCACAATGAGACAGCTAGCCACCATTTTAAAAAGTGACACTTCGTCCTCATACAACGATTGCTCAAACATCAATACTTGTGAAAAGATATTGGCTATCCCAAGTCCTTCACTTGCAATACAGTCACATTCTTGAAGACTGAATCCTTTTCATTTTTGGAGATATTGAACTTCAGACAAGATTTTTCCTCTCAAAATGGATACATCTCAGTCTTAATTTTCTGAATTGTGGATCAATAGAATGCATTAGCACACTATAACAGTGGCCCTGGCCGGGGGGGCCAAGGAGGCCAAAACGCGGCAGCTCTGCGCTCGACTGTCGCCTGCTTTACTTTTGCCCGGGGGCATCAATAGCCCCGAGGGAGGAAAACAGACGCCTGTGAAGGGGGGAGACTTCGGGGAGCCCACGGGCGTGAAAAGGATGTCTGGAGGGTGTGCGGGCAGCGGTGTTGTCTCTCTGGGGCCGGGCCCGGTGCCAGGAGAAAGACGATTGCTTCCTCTCTCCTCCCAGAGAGCAAACCACAGACCTGACCCCCGGCCCCCCCCGCCAGAAGTCACAGTTGTGGAATCGTGCTAATTCGTGTCCGCCCGCAGCCTCCGTTCCCCACCGCTGTGAAGGAATGTCCAGGGGGAGTGAGCACGGTTAACAGCGGGGCAGACACCCACGCTTGACCCTTCATCCAGCACGGCTAAACCGTGTCAAACACGGCCTTCTAAATACAGGCCTGTGCAAAAGCCTTACGCACCCTAGATTTTTAAATATAAATTTGGTCTTTCATGTTTATTTTTTGATTTCTGTATTAGTTTAGTCTAGTACTTTTCCAGAATATGCAATGCTACTGTGAAATTAGATTGCTAAATTAGTATTTCATAACATAAAGTAGAAGCCTGCAGAAGAACTGTGGAAAATTCTCCAATATGTTTTATATAACCTACCGGCTGATTTTCTTACAAAACTGTTCACTGATCTTTATAGTATTTTTATATAATATTTAGAAACTATTCATTTCATTATTTTTGAAAGCATCTTTGCTTTCAGGATTTTTTTGTGCCCAAGGCTTTTACACAGTTCCGTATATATGCATGCACTGAATAATTTGACATGAGAAAGAACTACATTTGACTAAAGAATTTTGGTCTTGTTAAGATTTTAAAAGCAGGGATGTTTTTTTTTCTTTTCTGTGAAAAACTATAAAAAGAGAAGATGAGAGGTGAATGAACAGGAAGTCAGAGAGGAACATAAGGTGAGAGGAACTAACAGGTAAAAGCAGAGGCTGAATCAGTGCTAGAGTGTGAGCTAGTTACACTTTTTCACTTTTCTGTCTGTGAGAACTAGACCGTTATGAAGAAAATAGTATTCTGGTGTAAATATGAATGAAAAAAAAAACGTTTAATTATTTTGAATAATAGCTGATAAGAAATGCCACAGCAAAAGTGTCTGTCTTAAGAGTTTTGTAACAAGGCTTAGGCCTTATTTCTTTCTCTTAAGTACAGAATTATTAGTTTGTTTTTAGTTTTGTTTGACATGACATTTTCATATTCCATTGGCAAATCTTGAATCGAGTCAAACTGTCTTGCCAATATTTTATAAATATAATTTATCAATATAAGATAAAACATTTTTTGCAATGCATCTTGACATTTCTCCCACCATCTTTGTTAAAAGGGAAAAGAGGGTCTGACCTGTGAGAGCACAGGAGGGAGAGGACTGTATGGGGAAGGGGTGGGGTCTGTACCGACCTGTGTGGGAGTGCAGGTGTGGGGTCTGTACCGACCTGTGTGAGAACAGAGGTGTAGGAGGTGTGGGGTCTGTACCGACCTGTGTGAGAGCGCAGGTGTGGGGTCTGTACCGACCTGTGTGAGAGCGCAGGTGTGGGGTCTGTACTGACTTGTGTGGGAGTGCAGGTGTGGGGTCTGTACCGACCTGTGTGAGAACAGAGGTGTAGGAGGTGTGGGGTCTGTACCGACCTGTGTGAGAGCGCAGGTGTGGGGTCTGTACCGACCTGTGTGGGAGTGCAGGTGTGGGGTCTGTACCGACCTGTGTGAGAACAGAGGTGTAGGAGGTGTGGGGTCTGTACCGACCTGTGTGGGAGCGCAGGTGTGGGGTCTGTACTGACCTGTGTGGGAGCGCAGGTGTGGGGTCTGTACCGACCTGTGTGAGAGCGCAGGTGTGGGGTCTGTACTGACCTGTGTGAGAGCGCAGGTGTGGGGTCTGTACTGACCTGTGTGAGAGCGCAGGTGTGGGGTCTGTACTGACCTGTGTGGGAGCGCAGGTGTGGGGTCTGTACTGACCTGTGTGGGAGCGCAGGTGTGGGGTCTGTACTGATCTTTGTGGGAGCGCAGGTGTGGGGTCTGTACTGACCTGTGTGGGAGCGCAGGTGTGGGGTCTGTACTGACCTGTGTGGGAGCGCAGGTGGCGTTTGAGGGCGGTGTGGCTGGGGAAGGTGCGGTTGCACTCGCTGCAGATGTAGCTCCGCACACCGGCGTGGACCTCCATGTGTTGCTGTAGGGCCGTCTGTGCCTGGAAGCGCTTCCCACACAGCAGGCAGAACACCGCCATGTCTGAGCCTGAGAGAGAACACACACACTGTTATACACACACCAGCATCTGAGCCTGAGAGACAACACACACACTGTTATACACACACCAGCATCTGAGCCTGAGAGACAACACACACACACGCACACACTGTTATACATACACCAGCATCTGAGCCTGACAACACACACACACACACACACACACACTGTTAAGGCCAGATTATAGTCCAGCGACCGACAACGTGCAATGGATATCGCTGTCTGGCTGACTGGAGTGCGTTTATAATTTTTGCTAAGGACAACAACCACAGCCTATGTCGCGCAACAATAGAACGTTCATGAATGTTCTGCAATCTTAGTCGAGTGACACTGTCGCTGGACTATAAACTAGCCTTTATAGACACACACAGAGACACACAGACACAGACACAGACACAGACACACACACACACACACACACACACACACACAGGAAACCTGAAACTAAGCACCATGTCAGTGCTTGGGCCCGCAGGCTTTGCCCATTTAGCTCCTGTGACTCATTTCGTCCTCCTTTGATACAGGATTAGTTTACACAGTCTTAAATCATAACTCCTATTACTCTGTACATAATCTGTGACTAATCTAGGGTCAGGGCAAGGGCAGGGAAAACCTATAAGGAACAAAGCCAAAGGCCAGTGTCAGGTCACCATCAAACCCTCTACAAATACCTGAAGAAAAGCTCTACTGCTAACCAAAGAAAATGCAAAAAAAGTACAGTCCTGGATCTCAGTCATTTTACACTTTAGGACCAGCACCAGATTCAATACATTAATCTGCGTGAATTTATTTTCATAACTGCCAACTCCCGACAATGTTACTGTAACTGAGTGTACAATGTTACTTATACAGAGTGTACACTGAGTCTATGATGTCACTGTTACTGAGAGTACACTGACAACCCTTTGCAATGTTACTGAGTGTACAAAGAGATAATGTCTGTCAAATAATATAGCACAGGGACCTATTTTTAATCATTAAAAATCTATATTCTACTCCATTCAGCTATATGTGGACATTATTGTGTGCAGCCAAGGACGTGTAGAGAGTGTCAAATGAAATCAAGTCAGGAGGAAGTGATCATGACACAGAAGAGATTACCTACTCGAAATTGCTCTCAAAGGAAAAATGTACTTGCCTTGCAAATAATTTTTTATATGGTGCTATGTAAAAGCTATTGTAGACCGACCTGTAGTTGCTAAGATTACATCTGAAATGGTCCATAGCATGTAATACTAAACAAAGCTGCTTGCATAAAAGATTGCCACAGGAATACATGTGGAGTGTAATCAAAGTAAAGACACACACACACCCCTCAGAATAGATTAAATCACAAACAAGCAAACAGCAAGCTATTGGTTTCCCTTTAATCTTACACACTATAATTCTCCACAATATGAAACATCTACTTATATACAGTATATACAGTGTGTGTGTATGTGTACACATACAGTACCGTATCCAATATGCTTACACACTCGTGTGCACGCAAACACACACACACACACACACACACACACACACACACAGCACACGCATGTGCTCATACACACATACACACATTTTTTCAATTACCAGACTCCCCCCAAAAAACCTGCTAGCAAACCCCAGTGTTTAGAGCCTGGCTTCTGTTTCATCAGTCAATACTGCATCTTTCCTGCAAAGCTGCCACTAATTTAAAAATCCATGCAAACCCTCGCCCTGTGTTCATAAACGCGAGGCCGAGCTTGTCTCCCTGCTGAATCAATCAGCATTTGCCTCAACAGCCAGGAGAAGAAGAAAAAAACAGAGACAAAACACTCCAGACACGGTGTTTCTCCCCCAATCTCAGGGAAGGACTCCGCAGTGACAGTTTAGCGTTGATGTATGACCGCAGCCCTCCGGTTTCTGGGCTAGAATCATGTCGCTTATTATTAATCCCCAGTTCCTTTCTATTTTTGAATCCATAAACGTGGATCCATTGACTGGAGGTTGTTTCATGAGAATCCCTTCAGGAGGTGAATCTGAGTAACGGGCAAAGCTTTTAGCACTGTGGCTACGAGGAATACTCGGATTTTTTATGTTTTAAATTATGATTCATGAAGTAATGCAATCATAATGGCGAAGGTACATGACTGGTCCCCAGAAGGTTGGAGGCTCAAGCCCTGTTGTAACCATGATAGAATCTGTTGGGCCCTTGAGCAAGGCCCTTAACCCCCCATTGCTTCAGGGGGGATTGTCCCCCGTTTAGTCTAATCAACTGTAAGTCACCTAGGATAAAACGTTGGCTAAATAACAAATTATTATTATTATGAAAACTTTGAGACTTTGTTGATCTTTGAAGGCTTGATATTCCACAGGAAAATGTTCAACATTTCAAATGTTCAACATTTTCCTTGCAAATAAACACGTGTGCTGAGATCCATACAAGCGAACCTTTTTGCTGAAAGACATTGTAACCC
This sequence comes from Conger conger, assembly GCF_963514075.1. Taxonomy (NCBI): domain Eukaryota; kingdom Metazoa; phylum Chordata; class Actinopteri; order Anguilliformes; family Congridae; genus Conger; species Conger conger. The sequence continues at coordinate 34,856,350 of NC_083772.1, read as the reverse complement.
TGATGTAAAAGGCTGATTCTCTTTTGTTAGATGTGACCGTGAATAAGAAAAATACTGAACAAAGTGACATTGGTCTGTGGAGCTTTGAACTGACACACACACACACATACACACCGTTACTCCTGCACACAGTGACATTACACTGTGCTGGAGAACACCATTTCCTACACAGCAGAGAACAGGCCATTCTCACACTACGCTTTACACCACCTACTGTTAAGATGCAGCTGGGGTCTCCTGTTTAAAACCATCTCTATGAGTCAAATACATCAACTCTGCTGTAGTCTTTTGCTGCTCAAACATCCAGGCACACTCCAAGAAACATCCAGGAACACTCCATGAAACATCTTTACCAAGAAAGAACAAAAAAAAAAAAAACAGTGTTCCTGCCTTCAGTATAATCACAAATGTGTGAATCAGAACAGGACAGGACAGGAATCTGGTCTATAGCTGCTCTACCCTCTGCCTGCCTAGTTTCCTGTTTCAGTTGAGGCCATTTCTGTTCTAAAAAGGATCTATAATTCCATTTTGAAGGCTTCCCCTGAAACACACTGTACCAGTACTTCTAGGAAGATGTAAGCTAGGTAATAGATAGTTTGCTAGGGTAGGACACACAGCTGGTGGTTTACTGTTATGCTCCAATGGAACCCAATGAAGATTAGCAGAGAGCCTTCAATACAAACATGAAACAAACCAAGAACCAGGCAAGGGCCCTCAGCCATACCATCATTCCTCGTACACCAACCAGGGGATTGTGGCTGCATTAAAAACCATGAATATAATTTCCTTCTTTTGCCAACAGTGTATGCAAGTATGCTGTGTGACTGCACAACACAACAGCTTTATCTAGTAAATCTTTTGGCATGTGAGAACATTGGTTTGGGACACCAGACAGTCAGCTCCTATTGCCCAGTCATATATAGTGTGGTCCTGTAGTGCCAGCAGTACCACCATCTGTCAGCACTACATTCATGAGAACTACAGTACCCATGAACTGACTAAACCACGACCTATGACCCATGAATCATGCTTATGCCTGAGGGTCCAAAAAGGACCACACTGGAGGAAGGCTATGGTGGCTTGTACTTATTAAACAACCTTAAAACACACTGAGAACAACAAACTAGGACATATAGTGGAAGGAGACCAGACCAGGCTTAACACAAGATGACTAAATAGCAAATGTAAAATGGAGCCTGGGACAGACTGAGTTGCGTTTTTTTGGCCATTAATCTCTCTTATGCTAATGTGTCAGGAGGATAGCATGATTATGATAGAGCTTCCTCCAGGTGCTGAGACCCGCCTCTGAGATCAAGACTATAGCAAACACTTGTCACAGGCTGCTGAGTGTTGCAGGCATTATGGGTCATAGGTTCAAGCAGTTCATGGCTACTGTAGCTCTCATAGTAATGAGTAGTAGTAGTAGTGAGTGTTCACAAAATGAGGGACTGATGGCACTGACAGCACCACCCTGTATAGGACTGGGTAACAGGCGCTGACTGTTGCTACAGGCTATTATAGCAGACGTTCTGGTGTCCCAAACCAAAGATATCACAGTAAAAATATTTATCCTCGACTAAGCTGTGGTGTTGTGCTAATGTGCTCTCCACATCACGAAATGGAATCAGAGACCTTCAGGTGTACTCCAGACCAGTCTTGACATAGCGTGATGGATACTCTCTATACCGCAGGCAAAGCAATGAGTCTAGATCCGTTAAATGGCCTGTTCTCCTCATCAAACATTTTTATATGTTCTTATTTTCTAAAAAAAAAAAGGCTCTGAATTCAACTTAATCAGACAGGGATCAATATGGCCTCCTACCTTTTACTGCTGTTTGCAGTTTACTGCTCTTTTTAATCTGATCCGGTGGAGTTTAATGCACCTGCACATTTCCCTATATACACGGCGTTCTTCAGTTCTTGCCTATATTCAGGATAAAATAATAGCAGCACAGTCTTCCTACCGCAAATAGCTAGATAAGTAAGTAATTACAGTTTGGAGTAAAAAGCATTACATATTTTTGTCTCTCCAGAAATGCAGAGACAACATCATCACCTCCCCATCTTCCAATATGCATGGATCAATGCACAATAAGGCACAATAACCTCCCTCGCGCAGTGGCAAGGGACATTCCAGGTCCTAATACAATACACACTCGACACTCACAATGGTTTGTGAGTACAATGGTTTTGTCATCATGTTAAATGGACTAGGCCAAAAGTACAAGGCAGCGTCTTATTTTATTTATTAATTTGAAATTAGCACGAACACCAGAAGCAGCATATGTCATAAGGCCCCTGTTTAGAAATAGGCATTGAGAGGGAATGGTGGATAGTGCAGCACAGAGTATACAATAATACATTTTTTTGCTTTTCATAGCGGTCAATATATACTCTCACCAACCATGTACTGCACTATCCACCATTCCCTCTCAATGCCTATTTCTAAACAAGGGCCTTCTGACATATGCTGCTTCTGGTGTGTGTGTGTCTGTGTGTGTGTGTGTGTATATAAATATACATATATATATATATATATATATATATATATATATATATATATATATAATTGGATTAATTCCTTTTTTTAATTATAAATAAATAAATAAATAAAGATTTATTTATTTATGTATTTATTTATTTATAATAAAAAAAGGAATTCATCCAATCACATGAACATAGAAGAATAATGAAAATCCTTGTGTTCACAGTCACCGAGGGGGGTGACAAGTACTCTTATCTACAGTGCATGCAAATGTTTGGGAAAACACACTGTCCTTGCCTGCATATAATGTTACATTACATTACATTGCAAAGCATTTAGCAGACACTCTCATCCAGAGCGACATACAACGAAGTGCAGATCGAACACAGGAACAAGTGTGAAGAGGACCCCAGAGGATGGTACGGTTCCGAGTCCCAGCGTGACCATACAGATACAATTGGAACGCTTATTAGTCTAAAGAGAGTCGTATATGTACCAGCCATGAGAATCATGGGTCTGCTAGTTGGCTTATCCTTCTCAGACACTGATATTCAGTATGATGTGCCCTATGGTCTGCTACCATATCCTGGCTGCCAGCCACATGATGGATTTAGCACCATCACAACATCAGTGAAAGATGGGAAAACACACTAACATCTGCAACTACTGTGCTCTAACGTCTGAACCAGTGATTGTGCTCTCCAGTGCAGAAGCGCCAGTTGATGGACTCATACAAGTAATTGGGGGAAAAAAGTAAATATAATATGTCCTATCATTTGTACTGAAAAGTTACTAAGGCACTGAGCAATGTTTGTTTATTAACTTCTTTATTTACTTATTTATTTCATGTTTATTTGAGCAGGGACAATGCCAAGGGATGTAGCATCATTACAGCCAGTTTAGACCAGGTTCACGTAGCTGATGCATAGAGATTATAGCGATTGCTAGTTTCAAACTCCCGTCCCTAGTTACACTTAATAAGACACAAAGTGTTAAATGGAACATGTTAAAAAACATACCAGGCATAACAATGAACTAAATAAAGCCCTTAAATCAAATCCTGACCAATTTTTTGTCAAAAGCAATATGCTTGTCCAATCCGGGCTGACCGCAGCTTTCAGGTTTTCACCTAGAGAAGGAAGAAACGAAAACTGCTTGGAGGGCGTTCAAGTTACAACGGAGCAGATGGACCGGCACTGCAGGAAGCATCAGACTCAACTACTCTTCCCTTTTCCGAATAATTTATCTCCGCTCCTCTATCTATTTACACTGTCTGTCACCCGCTCCCGGAGAGTGCGCCTCTCCTCTCCTCTCCTCTCCTCTCCTCTCCAGACGTGATTTTAATGGGGCTGAAGTGGTGGATGGCGGTTATTTAAGCGCACTGAATGGAGACGATAATGGCCAGGGCTACTCGCAGAGAGGGAGCGTCGCCACGGGGATGTCCGCCCTGCCGCAGTCGGGCAGGCGGCATACAACGGCAGCCCAGAGAGGACACTATAGTGAAACAGCTTCTGCAAACACAAATGTGCACTAATGCCAAATAATAGAACGTTTTAGAATGTTCCTCACAGAAACGGACAAGAAAAAGGGAAGAAGCTCTGCTACGATAGCAAATGCATGCAAGCACTCAATATCCAGAAGGCTTTTGAACAGCAACTCAAAGCGATTCACTATAAATGTCAACTGTCGATAAGATGCCGCAGACAATCTACAGTAGGGGTTCCCAAAACAATGGGTCGTGAGAGGCTCTAATTGGGTCCTGAGATGCACAAGAACACGGTAAGACCATTAAAGGACACTCACAGAGGACAGAGTACGCAAAGTTTATGTACTTTTTATTGGAAAGAAAAAACAGGCCACTCTGTGCTCGTTCACTGCAGGATGAAAAACCCGGTGAACTGACATTTGTTTCTTCTGAGTAAACAACAGGACTATTACAACTTGTCCAAATCGTTACCATCTCAGTGCACCGTATTTAAAGGTCTCGCAGGCAGAGAACCGCTGCTCGGCCCAAGTTTTAATTGACAGTTATCATTATTTATTCACAAACGCAATTAAAATCATTAAGCTGTTTCGCCCACCCCTTCATATACAGTTCAGCAACCACCAACACTGATGAAAGAACTGAATACCTCCCTCCCTCGGTCCCTCCCTGGGACACACTATGGACAATTACGCACTGCCCTGCTCATGTACAGTACCTCAGTCAGATTCAATATCAGGTCGCGGGGCATATCCACACAATAAAACAATGATTAACAGGGAGATACACTGGTATATTGAGAAAAGTTGATTGAATCCAGCGCTACAGTGTGTCAAGCTCAGTGAGTCTGATTGCGCAAGCCAGGCTGGTGACCTCGCAAACTCTCAGAACGGTTTCCTGCTTCAGCTTAATAAATAATACCTGGAAAAAAAAATTGTAAACGTTGACAGAGAGCAGACTCTGTAGAGGCTGTAAAGAAAGCTACATTACCTATTTCACACTAATTACACAAATGCCTGATTACATGAATTTGCTTTCTCTTTTGCTTGCGTGGGACAATTTCTTGGAGCAGGAAAGTCAAGGCTCTGCAAAGATAGTGCTTGGTTGTGAATGCTGGCATTGCATTCTCCTGTACAGCATATATGGGTTTGCCTAAGTGAGACTGCCTTTACATGTTCGGAGGAGAAGGTGTGTGCCTTCCAAATGTGTCTCGTTTTCATTTCAAGTATGAAGCAGTCTCCACAGCAAGCCAATATAGTATTGGCACTCAAGCGGTGAAGCCAATTTCTGATTAGTATGTCAATCGTGTCTTCGACAATTGCTGTGCTTTAAGTGAGGGGGTCAATTCAAACTAGGCACCGTGGTGTAAGCTAGCTCAGTCTGTTAAAATCAATAATGCATCTAAAGCAGTTATTACTGTTTTTTTGGCCATTACTCATACCACATTTTTGTGGTGTTGTTCTGTCTGAACAATCAACGAGATTGGGTTACTTATGACAAAGGAATTTGTTATTGATTTTAAATAGCTTGTTAGCCTCACTGATTGAGCTTTGTTCTGTTCATCTCTCAGGAGATACAAGATGGCGTCTCGCAAAGGGATAAAATAAGTGAGGATGGGTCCTGACCACTCTTCTTCAGTCTATGCCTCACTCAATTCCTCTCCTTTACTGCATTGTCCTCTTCTCTCACACTATGTGAATAAAGGATGTACACTCAGTGAGCACTTTATTTGGTATTTATTAGACTTTATTTTTTTACTTCTACGGCTGTAGCCTATCCACTTAAGAGTTATGATGCGTTGTGTGTTCAGAGATGCTCTTCTGCATACCACTGTTGTAATGTGTGATTATTTGCGTTACTGTCACTTTCCTATCAGCTTTGACCAGTCTGACCATTCACCTCTAATGTCTTTCATTAACAAGGCGTTTCTGTCTGCAGAACTGCTGCTCATCTGATTTTTTTTGTTTTATTGCACCATTCTTTGCCTAGAAATATAAAAATATATCACAACAGCATTTACAATTAAGCAGCACCCTTCTGTTGAACCTGACGTTCTTTATGTCAGCAGTTAGTTATCAAAGGCAATCAAGGCACATTTTCTACACTGGCCAAACTCTCAATGAAACACCATGGGGGTCTTTCTAGAACTGCACTTGTATTCTGTCCAATTACATACATGAAGCAAGGGCGAGACAAATTCAGACCTGCAGGCAGGACTATAATTAGCATTAAAGTGTGTTGGGAAAATAAAAAAATTATACAAATTGCATACGCAGACAGTGCAAATGAAACAGAGGGTGGGGAGTGTTCCGGACACTTCTATAGATTAAGGTCCCATTTCGCCCAGCCTTCTACCAGACTGGGGCCGTGCCTGCTGTTAACTTCATTGAACTTGACTGAACAACTGAACATTGACTTCATCTATTTGTCATGTTAGAAAGCTAGGATTGGTGACAATATGATTCCTGGTGTGTTCCCATGCAGCACAGAACAAATCCCATTCATATCCAGAGCATTAGAACCTGAACACAAACCAACACCGAATAAATATTATACTACTTTATCCAGTATTAGCTACAGCCCTACCCTGAGCAGTTACACTGCATTTCCGTTTCACTGTCACTCGCTAATATGATGCAGCGAAAGTATCTATGTTAAAATACGGACACTCCTCAGGGAGATTAACGCAGCCAGATGGTGTTATGGGAGCCATATTAATTACTGCAGGGAACTGCCATGAACAATATACTTGTCTTATATCGACTTCCAGAACGAATAGAGAAATACATTCATGGTCTCGCTTTGAATTAAAAAAAATAATAATTATTTGATAACCTTAGCCAATCAACCTGCATGTATTAATTTGTGAAGCACGCAACGGGGCACTTGCCATTATCAGCCAATGACGGAGGGGGTGGGCCTCGACACCCAACGCCTGCCACTCCCGGTCACCTGCCACATTCTGACCAATTAAATAGCCGAGGAAAACAAAGATGTCACCGGGACGCATTTTATTACCTTAAGGCTGCACGGGTGTCACGCAGAACACACACACACAAAAACGTGGCGTGTCTTTAAGGGGATATAATTTACAGTGCTCCGCACGGCTCGCCTTGTCCGCAGATCGCTTTACAATGGAGAGGAGCCCGCTCGGCTGTCCGCCTATCCCACAAATCCCGTTTAATCAGATATCTCTCGCAGTGTGACTGCGAGTAAGAAAAGGGGCTAATTAGTAAACAGAGAGCTACTCCACAGCCTCATTGGCATTCGAGTGGGGTTAGCATGTCGCATTTAAAATGCACTCTGATGAAGTCTACAAAATCAAACCATTTGTTACTCCTATTGAAGAGGCTTCGGGCCACTGGCAATTAAATTGGAATTAGTGCAGAGAATGAGATACTGCAGACACATACCAAGCAGGGGGAAAAACTGTCAGGAAGACGGCTGGAGTTCAGTCCAGTTTACGGTTTTAAATACTTAAACCGTAAAATAACGCAGAGCTTTCCGGTAATTCTGCTCCAATTCCACCATCCTCTTCCACCGTCGAGAAATCAGTTAGGCCGAAGTGTGAGCGTAGCGATGTAAAGCTGTCACCGGCATCGATTTTGGCACAAAACCAAACGCCCTGGAATTCTCCTACCATGAAATCTGTTTTCATTTATCAAAGCCCTTCCTCCTTCGTTTTAACAGCTCCCTGAATCCCCTCATTCAGTTAAGGTCACAGTCTCTCACATTTTGTCAAGGAACACTTCCTCCTGTATCACTTCCATATTTACCTTATTGTCTCCCTGTGGCTTCAATTCTCTCTCTCTAGCCTCACCCAGCCACACACTGACCCGAGACCTAAAGAGAATATAAACCACATTCAAAGCCAGTGACGGGTGCCATTTTGTGTTTTCAGGAAAGGTGCTGATGCCTGCCGGAATCCAGGTTTTTTTTTTGGTGGGCAGGGGGTCTCCAGAAAAGAAAAAGATGAGATAATGTTTAATATTTCATGGAATAGACACCCAGACAATGTTCCATTGGAGTCTCTGCGTAAGCTCACTCGGGTGTTTTGGGGACAAGAGGGGGAAAAAAATGAAAAAGCCAATGTTCTCCACCTCCATTTTGTCACCTCCATTTTGGGATGACTTGCACACAGTATCTCAGCTCATCACCTTGTCATTTGCTCACAGGGCTTTGATGCAAGAGTCTGCAATTTTTATAAAACCGCATTAAAGCACTCTATATGTCACTTAAGAATATGGGCACTTTCAAAAACATCTGCCTCTCCATAGCAACGCACCGGAGCGGTAACCCTTTCTGACAGGGACTGCCTTCTGTGACAGGCAACTGCAGTACATCCACACTTCCACAGTGCTCGTTTTACATGAAACAGTTATTCTACATGGAGCTTAGATTTGACAAAATAAAAGGGCAAAATGATGTACACCAAAAATGGAAGAAAACAAAGGAAGACAAAAAACTATCAACAGTTATTCAACAGATGATCAACAGGTTTAACAACGTATAACACATAATGTTATTATTATTATTTTTTAACAATTATTTAACCAGGGGAGGACCATTGAGAATGTGTTTGCTTTTGCAAGAATGCCCTGGAAGAAATGCCAGAGAGTTACAAGTGGGGCGAGAGAGAGAAAAAACAGGGTTAAAGCCCCTGGAGCAGTTTTTGGGTTAAGGGGCTTGCTCAATGATGGACAGCGGGTTCCTTTTTCATTTTAGGAACCCAAATTCATCTCTCCAGATGTAGGTCAGCATCCCTAAATGCCCAGGGGGGGGCTCAAACCAGCAACTGTACTGTTGCCGGTCCAACACCCTACCACTAGGCTACCCTGCCAACAATCTAAAATGAGGCATCATTTATTGGCCAACAAACAAAATGGCCGACACTCATTCTCTGAGAATGCCCCAAGGCTCTGCTGAGTAATGTACTCGCATCACCCAGACATCTCTCACTGGAATTTTCTCTGTGGGTGTAAAACTCTCAGTAGTGGGAGGGTGGCCTTTTTGGCCACTATTACACATTAACAGAACTGAAGCAGGTGAAAAGCATACTCCCTGGGCACGAGCAGCCCCCCCGCCCACTGGTCTGACACTATAATCTGACTGCAGGGCCCCTGTAGTGAAATGCTTTGTGCCCACTAATGTATTCTAGTGACCATCTGGACAGTGGGCTGACAATGTGTCTTAAGTCTTTAAGTCTCCTGAATGGCCGGGTGCACCAGGCATAGGATCTCAGCCCAACCGCCAACCCCCACCACCGCTCCCACCCACCTCCCTAATCTTTACATTTCCCTGCCTTGACCACAGCGACTGCCCCTTGCTCTGCGCTGACACGGTATTTTACTGACGGACAAAAGGCTTTCAACGCCACCCCCCGCCCTGCCCTGCCTGACAGGACCAGAGGGGGTTCTGTTTTCTTTTCAAAGATGGTGGAGGAATGCGAGGAGATTTTAAAAGCCCCCTTCCGTCACAAAACAGCAGCTCAACCTGCCCCTCCACCTCCCCCTCTGCCCCACAAAATGATAACAGTAATAAAAAAAAAAAGCCCAGCTAATCGCGCTGTACGCGTGAAAAGCATAACAGTCTTATGTGAACTTCGTGTATTAACGGGAATGGGATTGATACGCCTTTTTCAAGCCCAATGTCGGCTTTTGTCGGGCTATCGGAGAACACAGTGGTAAGTCCGCAAGTCTGGCTGAAGCAGCTTGCGTAAGCATTCGGTTCAGTTCAGGACACGCATATGTTAAACCATGGAGACAGGTTCAATGAGTCCAGAATGATTCACACAGACGAAAATTGTTTTTGTTTTTTTTTTTTTTGCAAATTTTCACAACTTTCTAGCGTTATGAGTAGAACATGACAGGCAGACGTGGGAAATGGATATTGTTAATCACACATTTACAGTATACATTAAATAATTCTACACGCACGTGAATGCTCTTGAAAGAGTGAAGTTAAACACATATTCTCTCTCTCCCTCACACACACACATGCACACACTTGCAGATACACACACACACGCACACGGTCTCACATACAGAGTCTATCATGTAAGCACAGCCTCTTCCTTTTTCCCAGTGTTGTACACACACACACACACACACACACACGCACGCACGCACGCACGCACGCGCACACACGCACACACGCACACACGCACACACACACACGCATAATAAATGTACGAGTAGAAGTGTGTACTTGAAAAGATGTGATCTGTGGCATTGCGAGCGGGAGATTGAGTGGTGACATTTTATTACAGGATCAGAGCCAGCACAACAGACAGTGTGTGTGTGTGTGTGTCTGAGACTGCGTGTGTGTGTGTGTGTGTCCGTGATACTGTGTGTGTGTGTGTATGTGTTTGTGAGACTGTGCGTGTGTTTGTGCGCGTGTCACTGTGTGTGTGTGTGTGTGTGTGTGCATTTGTATGTGTGAGATTGCGTGTGTGTGTGGCATTGTGTGTGTTTGTGTGCGAGACTGTGTGTGTGTGTGTGACACACTGTGTGTGTGTGTGTGTGAGAGAGAGACTGTGTGTGTGTGTGACACACTGTGTGTGTGTGTGTGTGTGTTATTACAAGATCAGAGCCAGCACAGCAGACAGAGGAAAATAATCCAGTCCAGCAGGGCTGCATGACACCCAGTGAGTTAGCCTGGTGCTGAGGATGGGGGTATGAACCAGTGCAGAGAAAATAAACCTTACAATGTTTATTATCGCTCCCCAACAACCCGACAGTGTACATTTACTTGTGCCACCATGCTAATGATTCCTAATATATCACTGTTCAGGAGGGTGTGTTTGTGACCTTGAAGGCCAATAGTAAACCATAAGAAAGCCTTCGTACAGTTAGAACATGATCAGTGTATTGTATTGTATTATATCAGCTGTATGCATGCATGTGTGTCTGTGTCTGTCTGTCTGTGTCTGTCTGTCTGTGTGTGTGTGTGTGTGTGTGTGTGTGTGTGTGAGTGTGAGTGTGTGTGTGTCTGTGTCTGTGTGAGTGTGTGTGTACGTGCGTGAGTGCGTGCGTGCGTTTGTGTGTGTGTGTGTGTGTCCGTGCATGCGTGCGACTGTGTGTGTGTGTGTGTGCATGTGTTGGTGTGTGTTTGTGTGTGTGCATGTGTGGGTGTGTGTATGGACATGCAAGTGTGTGTGTGTGTGTGTGTGTGTGTGCGAGAGTGTATGTGTGCCAGACTGTGAGAGAGCGGTTTTCGGTAGCTAATGCACAAACCCTTCACCACTGCTCCAGTCCCTTTCTAATGAAATTAATCTGGCTCAATTGAACTTCACAAACACAAACTGCCAAACAGCCGCACAGGTACAGGAGCCCAGGTAATTCTTATTCCAAAGGGCATAGATGCAATCAACTCACAAACAGGATTACAGCAGATGAGATGTAATCACTCTGTAGAGGCCACTAAAAAATGGAAGAGTCCCTCCTGGAACTGACAATTAAGCACAGGAAGTAATGAGGGTTCAACCTTCTCATGAATACAAACCTTATGGCATGAGCGCAACATTTCAGCTGTGCCTTCTGCAAAGATGTTAGCGCTTGAACTGCTGCAGAATATGCTAATTTGAATAGCATATTGCATCACAGCAAAAAGTATATAATAATGATTCAACAGATCAACAAACAACCCAACTTAATACACACTGATAATATGAGCGCATATATTCCTGGCCCCTTGTCTCAGATGGGGTCAGTAAACACCCCTGGCAGTGTCCCTCCTTACTGACCCCAGGTCAGAGAAAACAGATTGAAGATGAGGTGCTTACCTACAGACTGGGGAAAGTGGTCTCAGAACCCAGGACAGTATAAAAGAATGAACAAACTGCCAACAGACTGATGAGGGCACTCAAAGTGGGCCATGATATGCGCATTTCACTGAGAGTGTCTAAAAAGCTCTAAAGAAAAACCCAAATGTACCTGTTTTAACATTACCCATGTGAAAGAGCTGTGTCAACAAACAAGGAGCACAGCCTTCTTCATACTACTGAGCACAGAACACAGTCTGGTGCAGGCACAAGGAATTTGTAATGTGGGGATGGGGATATGGCGTAGGGAGGAACATTTGCCTTTTGTACCCACTGAAAATTCTACTGTCCAATAATTTCAAATGCCTATCCCCAAATCTGACCTTATTTCTCCTTCACACATTTAGCTCAACTGTCTCACCCTTCTCAAACTCATTCTGCGCGGTAACACTTTAAATATTCCCTCCTACCCAATACCACGTCTGGGAATTCTTCTCGGAGATGAATCAAACTCTGTAACTGTAGTCCCTGAAAAAGCATTAAATCAGACGGGCTATGACCGACTCCCCCTCCAAAAGGAAACAAAAGAACTATTTTAATGATTTATGACTGCTTAATGGTTACTCCTTTCACTCTTTCTCAGATTATAAAGACCTACTCTTTCACCAAAGAACATTCCATCAGACTACTTATTTGCTCCTTTCATTTTTCTGAGCTTATAAAAACCGTTTCCTCAAAACAGGCATTATCAATGTTCCGTATCCTTAACTCTGAGTAAGCGCTACTGTATATCCAACATAGAATAATGACTTTTGAATACCAGAAACAATGTGCCGTATGCTAAACTTTGAGTAAGACTCACTGTTTATCCAGCACAGAATGATGACTTTTGCGATGGTTTAAATATGTTGGGTATGCGACAGGAGTAGGAAACATTAAGTCTTGCTTCACTTTGAAAGTGAAAATGAAGGAAAAAGCAGGCAGCATTTAGACTAAATCTGAGCTTCTCATAACTGCTCTGCTGACTTGGGCCAGCAGACAGAGAGGAAATCACTAAAAGATAACCAGTACACCAGCGCACATTCGATACGACAGCTGGTCTCTCACGGGGAGATGGGAGATGGGAGCTGACTGACAAGGCTTCTCCATACTATCAGAAAGGGCTGAAAATCGACAGTAGAGTACTGGACATTATTCTATTTTCCCCTCTTTTCCTGGCACGAGACCCAGCCTCGCGCTCGTACTCTAAATCCCTCGGAACGTCGTGCAATGTGTGGGCGGATGTCGGGAGTGCTGAGGATGATGGACATCAGCCCAGAGATCGCCTTGTTCCCTCGTTTTTCACAGCTTTGGAGCGGAGCGCAAGGCCGTCGCTCCGCCAATGGCTAAAAACAGCCTCGTGTGCAAGAGAGAGAAAACGTCTGAAATTCTGTCCTGCATAAGAGTAAGATGAGAATCCGTTGTTTTTTTTGTTTTTTTCCAACCACCCCATAATGAACTCTGTGTGAACTTTTAAAGTGGCAGGCGATGTTTTGTCTATGTGGCTATCTATTTACCAATTTATGTATTTCTTTGTTTGTCTGTCTGTCTTGTTTGTTTTGCTTTCACAATAATGAGAAGGTGAAATTAAATAAGGCACGTGACACCTCTAAGCCTTGTGGAATAGAAACAAATACATTTGTCACAACAAAAAGTTCAACCATGAGCTCATAGGAGACACTGCATGGCTTTTTAAAGCGGGTTATTGATCACGGTCGCCTGAGTCACCACTTGAAGACCTGAACTATCGAAACGCTTGCATGATGCCGCTGTGAGACAGAGACTGCGGGCTGTGTTCCGTGCTTTCTTTGGAGTGCTATTCATGGATACGTTGCCATTTACATTTGCATTCAGTTTTTGGACAAATGTCCTTATCTAGAAGTGATTCACATAAGTGCATACACGCAGACTTAGGCAATGAGCAAAACTGATGCTAAGCTGTTTTGTGTATAATAAGGTAATGGAAATTGGTGTCACAGAGCATTCAAATACAACTGTGAAAAGCTTCAGTTTGCATCTGCGGAGGAATCTAACAGACAACTTGGATGAAGCGCTCTGAATGACGTCCACCCAGACGCATCTTCCTGCATGCCAAAGTGATACGATGAAATATGATTTCAATGTTGCATTTACCCAGAGAGTCCAGCAATTAGAGGACCACAGAGGGAAGGGGTCCATGAAACAGAGGTCTGGGCAGAGGAGCTTTTGTTGAGGTCATACACTGTAAAATTCAGCATTGAGTCAAGCCTGAGAACTTGGCTTACCGAGTGAGTTCTCACAAGTGATGACATCCTATTTTTTGTGTAAACATTTAACCTTATTTTTTTCCCAGCATTCCACAAGAATAACTACTGCTTCCTGATATTAGGTTTTTGAGGAGTTAAGAGGTTACAGTAGCACAACTTGGGGTGATAGGGGCAGAATTTATAAATATCAAGTAATATTGCATTGAACCTGAAATCTTGTTTTTTTACAGAATCTTTGTTGACCCATTGAATTCTGATGCAATTGGATGCGTGCTTTATACGTACCTACTCAACAGATATTGGCTCAAGAATATGTATTTGTAATGAATCAGGTACCACTTGGGGAGTGTGTGGTAATTATTCATAATTAGGTTGGTTGCCATTGCTAAAGAATTGGGGACAAACAGCTGAGGACACTACCAAGTCCTGGCTGGTTTCATTATTTATCAAGGAATACTGCAATTATGATACTCCAGTTACACTCCTTATTCAATAATACATTATTGAGAACAAGGGGAGCTTAATAGGATGGCATTGCAACCACAATCACTGGACCTGAACACAATCACACAACTGTGGTAGCAGTAGGAGACAGAAAAAGGGGAAAACATCAAGTAACATCAACAGATCATCTGTGAGAAGAGCTGGGATAAAATGGAAGATGTGGTGTTGAATAAGCTGGCGGAATTAATGCCAGAGTGAAGAAGTAATCAAGGTGAAAAGCAGACACATCAAGTACTATTTTTCACCATCAATAAATACCTACACACTTTTACCTATATCATTTTTTTTTAATAATGTATTCTTTAATAAGAAGCATAAAAAGAGCATTGTAAATACATTAGTCCCATATATCAGTTCTTGGTAGTGTCCTCTGACTTTTAGTCTGCCTGTCACTGAAGGTACGTACGTATATACACAATATGTACAGTTATCTGGTTATTCATGCTATCACCAGCAGGGGGGGCACTGCCCGCTTGCCAGACCCGGCGGTACAGTACCACTCAGTGGTGATGTCCTGACTGTACTGTACGAGACAGCAGACAGCAGACCTCAGATGACCTCACAAACTACTGACATGCATTGCGCCCTCAGTATACGGCCTGCATTTCATACGCTATAATTCACTCTAAGCATATTTCCTAGACTTGGAGGGTTTCTTATCCTTTCTTGTGAGTTTTATTAAACATAGGAAAATAATGTTAATATTTATTTATTAACTTAAATGTATTACATTCGAAAATGTCAATGACAATATGGACCAGACAAGAAGATACTATAATGTTATTGCAATTATGATATGGCTTGTACCAAACAACCAGATGAATCCCTATATTATCCCCCACAGTATAAAGATTATAATTATAATGCATTTGTGACCCGTACTATTATAATCATTTGCAAGTCGATACGGCCAATTTCACATAAATCGATGTTTGGGGGTCAATACGACGGATAGAGCAGGTCACATTTAAGGACAGAAAATAAAAGATGAATAATAAAACAACTGAATAAATTATATATTGTTGTAACATAAATACAAAAGCAAAATAAAATTATTTCAGCACTTTGACCGTTTTCATTATATTCAAAAATATATATTTCTCAGTTCCTCTATTATCTATTCATTTATATGTTTAAAATATTTTTTCAAAACCTAATACTGTACTAAAACAATGTTTTCCAAACATTTCATTTAGGTTTCATTTAGGCATTAATAGAAAAATTTTAAATGACATGTAGTAACATCATGTGCTCTTGTCTGGGGAACGAAGAGCCGGCATGGCTTCGTGCCTGGGGCTATGCACTTGAGTTTCTCTGTCAGTCTCCATCAGTCAATGGGCTAGCTTGCAAGCTTACTACCAGTAGGTAAATCAGATCTCTCCACTTTAGATATATTATTCACACATTGACAAAGCCATTAAGAGGGGGAACCAGAACTATTGCCCCATTAGCAAAGTGTCGCTCAATTCTTATGATTAGCTAATCCATCATGTTTAACTTGCTGACTGAGGGTATCACCTCATTGAACAAATCAAATATTATTATCAGCTATCTATCATATACATGGTTTCCTGATTTCATAAACCTCCATGTTCATGAAAATTAAGGGATGAGCTTAAAGTTGGGAAATATATATATTTTTCTTGAACCTGATTTTGGGACAAGCATAAGTGCTGCCTGTCATTTGTCATTTGCTGAGTATGCAGGCAGCAAGTGTAAGTCATGTAATTCAGAGATTGCATGCATCCATATCATGATAAGGATAGTTTTTCCAATACATCCTGCAGCCCTGTCCTAAGGGTTCATTTGACACGACCTCATTCAAAATTATTAATAAAATAAAAACACAAACAAATATATAATATATGGAGTCACCAAAAGATCCAGCATTCCATATGACATATTAGCTTTTCAACAGATCCAGCATTGGGGACCTGGTATTGCCGCATATATGTTAGCAGCATAGCATATTTACTCTACAAGGACAAAGTGCCTTCCAACAAAGTGTCTGCTGACAGAAGTTTGTTTGACAATGTTTTGCATTTATAGTTCAGATTTTGCTAGCTATCTTTTGATTTCTCCATTTTGATAGCTAGCTATATAACAAAATGTCTTCATTCATGTAAATTCGTATCCTCACCATGGGAACCGTTTATCTTCAATTCAGTTTTGGCGTCGGCTTGACGCCAAAACTGTTGAATTTGCATTATTTTTCCACTGACATGTCGCAGACACTTTGTGGCAGAAGCAGAAATGAAATTGGCCTTAAGAATCACACACAGTGCTATGTCGCTATTCAGTCTTCTCTCTGTGCCAGCGGACTGTATTTGTGTTCAGGCAGTGCATGTTCAGAGTGTCCCCACACTAAGTAATAAAGAGACAGCGGAAGGTACATTTTGTTCTTCAATAATCAAATTTCCCAAATGTACCCTGAAAGTACAGTAATGTTTTCTTTGGGTACAATTGAGTATGTTCTCCAAACAAAAAAGGTACAAATCAATTGCTGGCTGGGGGCGCAATTTCATGTACCTATACGGTACCGGCTCAGTGACGAGCATTTGTATGTTTTCAGGCACTTTTTGTACCTTTATTTCTGAGTGCAGCAGAATGTCCTCATAACACCATCATATCAGACCTTCTGCCCCTTTGAGCTTCATCAATCTACATACTGCTCAACAACTGGACAATGTACACTACAAATTTACATATTTACACTGTTTATACATGCCATTACTTTTCTACGCTTGTGTATGGGAAGCTAAGAAATACACTCAAAAAGCACAAAATCCACCTTCTGGTCGTCTTGGTTAGCTACACGCACATACACGCACACACGCGCACACACACACACACACACACACTTGCCTCCCTGCTCCACCTTCCCTGCTGTAACTCAAAGGGCCCTTATCAACATGTCAGGTTGAAATGAACAAGGCTTGAGTTACTCTCATTTAGATGTGGAATGCACTCATGCAGGACCTTACAATGCACCGACACAAAACACCATGTTAAAAAGAGCTAATGCTAAACAACCTGTGCATGTAAAATGCTGGCAGGCATTAGTTTGACAAGCGTGTGCGTCTACAAAAAGAAACTCATTACCTCAAGCCATTAATATTATATACAGAATACCGACAGAGAAAAAACCAACAATCCCAAAACAAACCAAAATAAACCGGAGGCAATTACTTACCAACAGAACTGATAAATCCAATAAACTAACCAGCTTATAGAACGAACTAAACTATGGGACTGATCAACACGTGGAATGGACCAATCAGCACAACCCACTAACACTTGCAGCACCTTTTTATGAAAATTATGGCTATAATAAAATAATTGCTGGAGGTGGACTCGGGCAGGGGCAACGCAGCGTATTGCTTTCTTTGAGGCAGCCTGGACTCAAGGTCTAATCAAGGAACAAGGACCGAACACGCAAAACCAAACAGCTATGTGCAAGGTTCTAAACGAAGCCACAGCTCCGCTTAACAAGAGCTCAAACGATTGCCCGGCAATTGGAAAATTAGGCTTATCAACTAACCAATGATTTGCGGCCAGGAGACCCAGGGCGTTGATTGTCAGTAACAATATGGAGCTGATGGAAATGACATTTTTTCTCAGTCCAAGATATAGCCTATTTCCTAGAGGATTGTTTGTAGCTGTAGCTTTGTTTAGCGCGCTGTTGTTGAGTGATTGGGTACATTATTACGCAATCAGTGGTCTTCTTGAATAAAAAAGCAGGCTTCACAAGTTCTCGGAATTTCCTACATCACCCATGCATGCTTGCCTCCATTATCCCAGCACGTCCGATGCTCAGGCCACGAAATAAAGGAAAAACTCACGTAAAAACGCCTGCGATAAAACTAATAAATAGGCCAAAAAGTAAATATACAGCCAGCATTCTGATTCACAGACTATCTTTAACCCCTTCCTTCAGGTCCTTTTTCCCCCGGTTTGTTAAAAACCACAGCGGCCTCCACGCTCAAGTCCGGGCTCCTTTGAGAGGAGGGCACACAAAGAGAAGTTTCTAATTGATGTCTCTCCTCTCCCCCATCCCCCCCTTTTCCCAGGCGAGGGAGAAAAGGCGGAGGGTGAGAGTCCCTCTCTCCGTTTCTCACTGTACAAAGGGGAGTGGGTTTGCCGTGGCGGCGCAGGGGATGACCCCGCGACCCCAGAGCCGCGTAAGCGCCGCACAATCAATCACATTCCGCACGGGCCGGGCGGCTGGCGCTCTGGAGAGGGCCACTGTAAAGGGACACCGCCCTCTTAAAGGGGCACTGGCCACCCTCTTAAAGGGGCACTGGCCCGCCCTCTTAAAGGGGCACTGGCCCGCCCTCTTAAAGGGGCACTGGCCCGCCCTCTTAAAGCGGCACTGGCCCGCCCTCTTAAAGGGGCACTGGCCCGCCCTCTTAAAGGGGCACTGGCCCTTGACATCTTTCCCTAGCCAAAAACAACAAGGACTGTAAGCTTAATAAAAAAAGGCGAAATGCACTTATTTATAATAAAAAGGAAAATAAATTATTCATCTGAAATGGATATAAAAAGATTCGATTGCACTGCTCACTCCTGAAGCGGAGTTAAAATGTACTTAAAAACACTCCACGTCTCAAAATTGAAGTGCAGCACTTAAAAATACCCCATGCTCTATGTAAATACTCTATGCTCTATGTAAAATAAAAATAAAATAATAATAATCAATTTTTAAAAAAGTCTTCGGTCTCAAGATTTCTTAAAAGAAAAATGAGCAGGGTCAGCTAAGATTGGAGAACTAACCAATCAGACAGAAGTATGCCAATTTACACAAAGGCCGGCATTCAATCGTCATTGGTTTGCAAATAATAGCAAATGCTTCTTTTAAACGTACAAGGACATATTTCAACTCCAGGCCTGCTGAATCTGGGAGCTTTCTATTGCCTGCCAATACAATGTTTGGACGTATGTGTAGTGTACTAAAGCAAGGCTGTACTGAACGCATTATATTTTCCATTGCATTTCTTGTCCGGAGCACCGTACATACTGTAGCTAATATTTGTATTTCATACACTCGAGGCATACAGCTGCATATGCACTGAAGAGATACAGGTTAAACAGCTCTCTCAAGGGTATGACAGTAATACTCCAACTGGGAATCAAACCTACGACTTTGGAGGTGCAAGCCCAGTTCTCTAACCTGCTATGCCAGTGCCACACTGCATTACAGCTCATACCCTTTTGGGTAACACTTCATTTGAAGTCTCCTACATAAGTACTACATAGTACATTCATATGCATAC
The DNA here is from genome assembly GCF_963514075.1 of Conger conger. Taxonomy (NCBI): domain Eukaryota; kingdom Metazoa; phylum Chordata; class Actinopteri; order Anguilliformes; family Congridae; genus Conger; species Conger conger. The sequence goes on along the minus strand of NC_083772.1, from coordinate 34,836,558 downwards.
ATTTGCATTGATAAGCTTATGTCATAGGCATAGGCATCTTGTGTCAGTTCACTTGGTATGTCATGGTAATGTCACTTTCTGCATCAATCTTGACACAACACGCCATATGCCCATTTGCGGTTATGGACATATGGACTTATGGATGCTTATGTAGTGCTTATGAGCGATTCTGCAGTAGTGATATCCAAGGGAAATATAAAAGTAACGTTTGCCGCACCAAGCAAAGGAGTAAGGGAGCAGAAACTTCGACAGATGGTCGTAGATGATTTCACAGTCACTTTAGTTTATTTAGCACTGCAAAAATAGAAAAGTGAAGATGGTATGTTCACCCACTCAATCAGGCAAGCAGACGGGACGTAACCAACGCAGCCACACATGACATTTTAGACCAATTATAGGCGATCTGCACATTTGTGTCAGCGTGTGAACATCTGGCTAGTTTCACTAGCAGGGCTGCGCACTCACCGTTGGCCGAAGTCTAGCAGAGTTTCGTTTTCTCCGCAAACATTTTACGCCATTCTGTTTGTACTAACTAGCAGACGTTTCAAAGCCAAATTATGGTAAATATGACATATGCCACATGATATTTAGCCTTTCTTGTATAATATATGAATATTGACACTGCCCAAATGTACACCATGTGCTCACAATGTTGACTAAATTAAAGTCCACTGTAAAAGAAAGTACAGTACAGCAATGTCAGTGGAAAAAAAAACATTTGTTACATCACCAGTAATCTATCTCAAAATGTAGAAATATGCAATCATTGTTAGATATACAAATTTTTTTCTCAATGTCATGAAACAGAAGTGCTCTATGCAAATGATCTTTATGGCATCACCCATTCACATGCCACACAATGTGGCAGTCTGCAATTCATCCCAGCTGCCAAGGGTGAAAATCGTGTCACTAGGCAACAGGATTTGATCACCGGCTTTGTTTGGGATGAAAGGTTACACAGAAGTGTTTATGCTAACAATAAAGTGTGCTTACAATACAGTGACGGGAGGTTAAAAAAAACAATTCAAACATTTTCCGTTTTCACTTTGAATAAAGTGAAGCTGATATGTGTACGGATCTCTTCGTGCGGAGGCAAACATCTCTGAAATCTAATTACGAGCGAGTTTGCCCCCATTTTTGGACAAAGGGACCACTTATTTGTCCATTACTGACTGTTCCACCTTCTGCAAGGTCTTCTAATTCTTATACCTCAAGGCCTGCCCGTTCTGGGGCCATTTTCTTACAGCACAGTCCAAGGAGACAAAATAAATATGGTTCATGTGAACATGCTGAAGGGTTTGAGTACAATGAGAGCTCTTCTGCATCCTGCCTGCCCGCCTTCTCTTGAACACAGAAAGACTGCCTCTCCGTTTAAAGGGATTTAAAATGGGGTTCGCATCTAGGCGAGACTCACGTGCAGCGAGGAACATCGAGAGACAGAGGAGAGGCAGGAGACTACACTCTGGGTCACTTTTGTGGCTAAACTATAAGATTCCCAGTGGTGGCTTTGCAGGGAATGAATGCAAGGCCAATGGAAATTCATAATCTCAAAAAAAAAAAAAAAAAAAAAAAAAAAAAAACGTTTACATTTTTTTGTTTTTTTTCCCTGGACATTGCATTGTTCCATCTCTCTCCCTGCCTCTCATTCTCTCCCTCTCTCAGCTTTGGACAACATGGCAGTTCTCTTGATACTCAGTGGTCAGTCTGTTTAATTGGTATTTTTCCAATATATTTCCAATATATTTTTTCCATTGAGTTCAGCAGGAAATTTAGTCTGGAGAAACAATTATTGTAGAATCTACTGCATATCTGGCAGCAGCACGATGGTTTGAGGTTCATTTGATACCTTGGACCCTTGGTGACTTTAGCCCACAATGTGTTCCATAGTGTATCAGCATAATTTACAGCTGAATCTAGTCCCACCCCCTAATACCCATCGAGATCCATTGAAGTAAGAGCAGTCGTCTGGCAGTCGGAAGGGTTGCCGGTTCGATCCCACCCTGGGTGTGTCAAAGTGTCCCTGAGCAACACACCTAATCCCCTTGCATGGCAGCTTATCACTGTTTGTGTGTAAATGGGTGAATAAGAAGCATGAATTGTACAGCGCTTTGGATAAAGGCGCTACATAAATGCCAACCATTTAACCATTTAAAGCAGAAAAAGACAAGGTGATTCTGAACGGTAGTTTCATTGAATCTAAAACTATTACATGTTGGCAAGATCCCAAAACTATCAGCAGGGACAGCTGATGCTGCTAGTGTTCACTCTGTGCAAATGCGATGGAGAAAGTGCCACAGAACTTTCTGAAATATCCCTTCAAAGATTCTTCTTGCCGGCATTCGCCAACGCAATACAGAGGCATGCCTGTGGTTTACTTTATAAGCCGCACGTGCAGAATGCAGACATTCTTAATTAATCACTCTTAATTGAGCACTTAATTTGCCGTTTTATTAACCGTTGCAACATCTCCATGTACGTCCCGCAGCGTTCTGATGTCTGAGAGCGCAATGATGCACTGTTGTCGCAATAAACATCCACGACGGCCTATCCCCCTCCCACTTTTGATCATTTACAATTCAGCCTAAATTCTGAGGACAGCACACCAGAAACTGCAGTGTTTCTTCCACCACACAACCAATTTACTACTGGAATTATGTTAGCACATAATGTTCATTAATGGGAACAGGCCATTCCATCCATTTAGGCTCATCATTTTATTTATCATCTTTAATTTGTTTGCTAAACTTAAGGAAAAATAATGTTGCTGCTGGATTAACTCTGGATCTTACACCGATTGAGTAAATTTGCCTGCAAGTGTGTCGCAGAAACATTGGAGGAAGAAAGAAGAAGTGAAGAGAAATATTAACTGGCTATGAAAGCAAAGATTGGGTATTAAAGCCCAGGAACATTTTGATCTCAAATGTCAACTAACCTCTTAAATACATGTATTTGCACGGACACATACGCAACATCATCACTTTGATTTCACATCCAGTGCTGAGTGTGCGATAACCTTTCACAGATCACCTGTTACACTTCAGCACATAAACCCAAAGAGACGGAGCATTGGCACACTGACCTGCTGGGCACAAAGTCCACTGTTTCTGCCATGCAGTCAGCCATGCAGTTTGTATTCACACACACGCCCGAGCACACACACACACACACACACACACACACACACACACACACACACACAAACAAACACACCAGCTTCAGCCACACAGTCACGGTGCTGCGCTATCCTCAGCGACGAATAACACATTTAAACACGCGTTTAATTTTCCACTTAGTAGCTGGTTGCTAAGCTAGTAATGCCACGTGCAACACTGTAAGCAGCTCCCCCCGCTGCAGCCAGTGTTTCAGAGGGCCACTGTGGACTGCGACACACCTCTGTGTTACCTCAGCTGACCCCATAAAGGTGGTATTATACCCGAAAAGCCGCTGGAAGCGGGCGTCAATAATTAACGGCGGCAGAATAAAGGAGAGCTCACGTTCGCCTGCCCTTATCGCCATTTAGCCACGCTGGACCAAGTGCCACCTTCCGAGGCGGTTTCTGATTAACAGGTTCGCCAGAGGAAAAAAGAAAACAGAAATCATCTGAAAAGGTTGTTAATAAAGCACACAAAGACAACTTTCCACACAGAGACTTGCGTGATATTTGCTTCACACAGCGTTCCACGCCATTGATTTTAATACTAATCTTAAATTATTTATGAGGGGCTAGAGTATGAGGATTATATTACTGCGTTCTTGTCAAATGGAAGAGATGCCGTTGGTTCGGTGTGTGCTTTGAGTTTATTTTTTGTTACATAAGGGAAACATAACCCTGTAACTCAAGCCTATCTGTACTAATATTCAAACCTTTTTTATACAAGCCATTTAGGGATGTTGAGGTACTCACTGCCAAGCATTGCATATGTCCCCCCCGGAAAGCTCAGGCACTTTAGCATCATACTTCCAAAATTGCAATTTTTGATATTGAGACCCGACCTGAGTCAAATATGTAATTGTCTTGGATTCAAATACTTTTCTGTGCTCGATTGATCTTGGTGCAAGGTGAGAAGACCACTCCTGACCCTTTGAAGACCGCTCTCTTTTCCAAGTCAAGGCATTTCGGAGACATTCAACCCATTTACACAGCTGGGTATACACTTGACATGTAGAGTGTTCAGAGATGCCCTTCTGCATACCACTGTTGTAACACGTGGTTATCTGAGTTACAGTAACCATCCTGGCAGCTTAAATAAGGCAAATCTTTTGACCATGTATGCATACCTCCAGGTCATGCATTGTGTTGAAGGGTACGACACCAGTGACCGACCTGGCAAGTGAACCTACAGGACTGGAGTTGGAAGCCCAGCTCCCTTCCCATGATGCCACACTGGCACCCTGCGCTGAACGCCCCTTTGGGCTCGGCCCGATGAGAACCCAAACCGAACGAGGCCCGATTTACGGCCGCCTGACAGCCTGCCATCTTGGGACGCAGCGACCACCACGTTACGCCCAGATCACATTCCCTCTCTTTCACGCCTCCGCTCCAGGCCAGCTGTACCAGCTGCAATCCCTGACCCTCAGCTTCATTACAGCGTGACCACATCGCCCTGCCAACAAACAGACAACCCACACTGAAGACTCCCACTGCCAATGTTTTTGGGAAAAAGATGCGTCAACGTACGCCATACATTTTCACATATTCGCAGAACTGAGTCATTTTTTTTTCTAAAATATACACGTTTTCTGCCTTGGAGGGGAATAATGTTATCAAGCAAACGACATTACATAACGTGTCAGGGCTTGGTTTCTGGACGCGTTTCTGCGTTATTGGGGGATTGGACTGCGTCTGGCTGCTCCCAGGGACGGCAGTTATACCCTCTCTAAGTAGGTCAGGGCTGGTGACTATGACAGAGCAGGCCCGGTGTGTAAACAACGCCGCATGATGTTGTTTTCCACCGAGTCCTGGCACCAAACCCCCGCCAGCCATCCCTGCGCCCTCTCGCAACACGACTGCTCCTCTCGTCTTTAAATCCGTTACGCGATAAAACGTAAAAGCGCGTAACCTCTCGCTGTTTTCTTTCTTTACAAAGCTGAGCCAGTGAAGATGGTGAAGACTTTAATTACAAGTTTGAGCTGAATGCTACAAAAAAAGACTCTCTTCTAAGTGCTGAGTCATTGCTAAAAGCCGGACTGGATGCAGAGCTCTGGGCTTGCTGAGGAGGGGGTATTATTATATGTGAGGATACAAAGGGGAAAAAATGAATGTGCTCGTCTGCCGGGGAGATACAATTACTCCTGTCAGACTGTGGAGCAACAGGAAGTTCATGGTCACTGTATTCTGGACATGAGGTGAAATTATTGAGCATTTTGGCATGGTTTAGAGGCTTAAAAAAAGGAATAGACGGGTGCTTGCCTAACCTCGGCACTTTAAAAAGCACATAATGAGGTTCTACATTACCACTCGATCTCTCCAATTTTATCACATGGCCCATCGCCCTAACTCACAAACATCAAAATCAGCTGACTGAAGGAAGGGATGATTTATTTTGGGAGCCGACACCCAGCAATTCAATTTCCCAAACGCACTCTTGTCCTACGGAGTCTGAATAATTTGATAATTGTGTCATTTTATTTTTGTCGGCAGCATCCAAGATTTGACAGCAATCATACAGAAGGAAACAAAGAATCCTTTTCACCCTTACATCAACCCCCCCAACCCCCACCTCGTCAAACTGCCAACCTGTAACTGAGTGCCATGTTTACAACATCGGGAGGCCAGCTAGAAAATTCTGGTGACGATAAACCGTGTCGACGCCCATTAACTATTTATACATTGTGTGCCACTTAAGGTTAGAGTTCTATTCACCTGGTGTTTTCGAGTGTCGTATCGCCTTCCTTTTTGGAACCAGGAAGCACCGGGAGATCGAGCCACTGCATCGCTGGGTTTTTTTTCCCCTTTTAACCAGGCAACGCTGCATCGCATCAATGCGTCTGCTCAGTGAACATGAATATCAAAGGGCTTTATGGGCAAAGTAATCATTTAAGCTGGGAATACTCTGTAGCTGTTGTCGAGAAAAAACATGAATAATCACAGTCACGCCGCAAAATACGGCTTTTAGAGCACAAAACTGAGCAGTTTTCATTCTTAGTCATCCATTGGCATGTCCAGCTGTACGGTCAAAGGATGAACCGCTCTAAAGACCGTGCAAACAAGGCAGTATGGGGCGCGTAGGCGCGTTGGACCGCAAACACGCTGCGCTCCCTGGCGTGTTCCCGGGCTGAGGTGGAGGAAGAACCATCTCCGTTTGCCTGCTGTCTAACAACTCCAATGGATGGATTCCCAGATGATCACAACTGATATACACAAAATGTAATAACTGGAATTGGTGGCCATTCAACCCAGTGGGCTGGGTCGAATGAATCATATAAACAGATAAACACTGTCACAGTATACACACATACCCTACTTCATGAGGTCTCACTAGCTCACTCTCTTTCTCTCTCTGTTTATTTCTATCTCGCGCACACAGACATCCAACTACATGAGGTCTCACACACACACACACACACACGTGCACACTTGCAAGCATACACACACACACACACACACACAAAACACTCTGCCAATAAGGAGTAGGCTACAGTCCCCTTGAATTAGATGTAAATTGAAAACACCAAACATACAAGGGCGTACACTGACAAATCTTGTTATGCATTCTAACACTTATTAAACTGCTGTATAAACCTGCCAGCCACAGGGGAGACTGGAATCGCTGCTTTCATCACATACACAAATATACCTGTGGATGCAGGTGCAACCTAGCCCCAACTCTAAATTTAGCCGGGATATTAGCAGATCTGATTACCTCACCATAACCCCAGTTCAACTTCACCACACCAATCAAAACCTGGGCCATAAATACATTTAACGCTCTGTGTATGACTCTCTACCGAAAAAGAAAATAAATTTGACCGAAAATGAGTGAAATGAGTGTGGGGAGCCATAGCATGGTCAGTTCTGAAGTTCAGGAACAGGCACAGGGACTCAGTAGCTGTGATGGGAAATGAGTCAAAGTATCTCTCATACCCATACAGTGCCTGGCCTGGCCACACACTTATATGCCACAGCCAGCCATTTATGGCGCTACAACATATAGCCACAAAATGGCGCTGTGTACATAGTTGCCATGGATGGCAGATCAACACATGGTTAAGCGTGGTGCCTCACACACATCTCTCTCTTGCATTACATTACATTACAGGCATTTAGCAGAATGTCTTATCCAGTGCGACGTACAACGATCGAACACAGGGACAAGTGTGAAGATCGAACACAGGGACAAGTGTGAAGAGGACCCGAGAGGACAGTACGGTTCCGAGTCCTAGCGTGACCATACAGATACAATTGGAACCCTTGACAAATGCATCAATTTATGAACTAGCATACCATGGTTGGCAGCTAGAATACCCCGAGTACAACAATGCAATACAATATCTAATACAATACAATATAACAATATCTATATGTAACTATAGTACTATATAACTATATAACTAAGTGCCGTTATAATCTATGGCATGGACAAGGCTAATCATGGTGGTGAGGTAGGGAGGGAAAGGTGCAGTCAGAAGAGATCAGTCTGCACTTGAAAGTGGTGAGGGACTGATTAGCCGCGTTAAGGTGGCTTTAAACTCTGTGGTTTGACTGTGGGCATCGCTAGCGCTGATACGCTAAGACGCTGATAAACAAGCCGACTCAGGGTGACATGGGCACATTCCTGCCTTCCTGCCTGGGCCATGGTGTGTGCTTGGTCACCTGTAACTCTAGAACCCCAGAGGAGTCCTGTTCCCCAAAACTGCCAGTACTCTGCTGTCTACTATAGGCTTCTGCTGCTCCACAGTCATGGACAAACCAGAGTCAGGCTTGAAAGCTCCTGATATACCCAGAATGAAGGCTAGAATCATGACTAAAGCATTAAGCCTTTTTTATTTATTTTTTAACAAATGTACTAAATTAACTTAAATCTGCATTCCCAAACACACGATTGCACTTAATTCACTGAAGCAGGGAGAAAACACTGAACTGATTCTGTTTCAGGGGATGAAAATATTCCATAAAAAGTAATCCACTTTTTGTTACAATAGCATTGGTATCTTGCAATGATGTCTCAGAGTACAAATTCTCCGGAAGGTTAAAATATATTCAGACCTGGATTCAAGCAATATCCATGAACATTTCCTATCCTTTAACACTGATTTACAAACAGTGTCACTATTTACCTTATAGTTCAGCATATTCTGAAATGAGTATTGAAATCTTCAACAGTAAAAGCAGAACTCTAAGAACTGTGTTTATTTCAGATTTATCCAGACATCTGTGAGTCTAGTTTAGGGAGAATGTTGACTGAACACAAGCCATAGAGTGGCACTGGATTATATGGTGGTCTATGATGTCTACTCCTCTCCTGCACTTGCCAGAACCTGGGTGTGATCGACCAGTTTTGTGCGACTTCTTCCTTGTCAACAAATCAATCTGGCTCCCCACCAAAGAAGTAACCTTTTAGACAAACCAACAGAACTCCCTCTCAAAAAAAATTGTTTGCGCTTTGCAATTCCGGGCAATTAAAAGCAAACTGCCAAAAGCAGCGAAAACAGCGAAATCCGCTATCGTAAACAGATTATGGAACAGACAGAGTGCTTTGGGTCTGGGAGGTGTGCTACCTCCCTGCATTCTTCCTGAAGCTATCGGTGTGCCAGACTGCGAGATGCGTTATCTGAGTACATCTGTCAGTGAGGTGTGTTAACTGTGTGTGTGTGTCTGTGAGGCGTGTTACCCGTGTGTGTGTGTCATGTGTGTAAGTTGTGTCACATGTGAGTGTAACAGTCAGTGAAGTGTGTTACCTTAGTGTGTATCTGTCTGTAAAGTGTGTTATCTGTGTGTAGCTGGTGTGTGTGTCTGTGAGGTGAGTTCCATATGTATGGTGAGACATGTTACATATGTGTACGTGTGTGTGTGTGTGTGTGTGTGTGTGAGAGAGAGAGAGAGAGAGAGAGAAAGGTGTGCTATCTGTGTGTGTGTGTGTGTCTGTCTGTAAGAGCTATTACCTAAGTGTGTGTGTCTGTGAGAGGTGTGTTACCTGTGTCTGTCTGTCTGTCTGTGAGGTGTATGACCTGTGTGTGTGTGTGTGTGTGTGTGTGTGTCTGCGAGATTGTGCGTGTGTGTGTGTGTGTGTGTGTATGTGTGAGAGAGGTGTATTACCTGTGTGTGTCTGTCTGTGTGCTTCCAGGGCATCTTCTTTGGAGAACTGGGCTCCACACTGATCACAAACAAAGGGTTTGGCTCCAGCTGGAACAGAAGAATGGCAAAACCGTGTCATTCAGGAGTGGACACTCAGGCGCTAGCCATACAGAAAATATAATATACATATCATATATTACGATCTTGTTTTTATACAGGGACATACACTGGGCTCCAGAATTATTGGCATTTGGTTTAATAAAAATGGAGAATATAATAAAGAACATGGATAATGATCTATTTTTTACATTCATATATACAGGAATAGTATATACTCCCCCCCCCCCCAATACATTTACTCTCATAGTTTTTATTATAAAAAATTCAAAATTTATTTTTTCTGAAAAAAATTATTGGCACCCCAATAATTGTTGTCAAGTATAACAATGAGGTAGCAAGCATGAAAAATCCCAGTGTCAATCATTAGCATGGGAAAAGCCAAAGAACTGTCAATTCAGAAGAGACAGATGGTAATTGACCATCACAAGTCAGGTAATGGGTGCAAAAATACATAAACGGTTAGACATACAACTTAGCACTGTGAGGGCAATAAATATGGGCCAAACTTGGCAGGAACAGGATGTGAGTGTATATTATCCCCACGGACAGTAAGGAAGATGGTGAGTTAGACCATAAGTAAAGGATCACAGTTTAGATTGGTTGTATTTTGGAGTCACCATGTCTAAAAATAAAAAGATGGCCAACTCTTTGGAAGCTGAGTCTTGGTCATTGGAAGATTGTCCATCAAGATGATGACACCAAATATACAACAAAATCCACACTGAAATGGTTAAATAAAAACAATATCCATGCAATCTCAGTCTCCAGACTTAAATCCCTTGAAAAACCTGTGGTCTGAACTGAAGACCTCCCAAGAATATCAATTATTGTGAAAAGTTCTGCATGGAGGAATGGTCAAAAATCCCTCCAAATGTGTTCTCTAACCATATCACAAAATTACTGCATAGGAAAAGACTCATGGCTGTCATATCTACCAGGGGGGTTTGCACAAAGTATTAAATCAGGGGTGCCAATAGTTGAGGAATTTGGTTGATTCCAGTTAATCATTAATAAAGCATACTGCTTTACACATGTTGGGAAATAAAGTTTATGTTAATAACTGTTTTTTTTTTTTTTTGTTTGTTTAGCCCACTGTACACTTTATATCCATATATTAGATTTCTGTATGGGTATGAGAGACAGGGGAGAAAGTGAACTTAAGCGTATTTCAGCATAAGGAGTATAAAGTATACATTTATAGGTAAACACAGCCAGTACTGCATCCGACAGAAGTCTGTTCTTATTGACAAATTGTGTATTTTCCTTTCATAAACTTCATAAATTCCTTTCTTGACCTTCATATGCATGACAGCCGTGACCGTTTGGATGACATCACTTCCCACTAATTTGACATGTGCCACGTGTATTACAAAGAGGTCTGGCGCAATAACTTGAGATAAACTGACAGAGATTCTTTGACTAATAAATCCTTTCGGAGTATTTACACAGCATGAGGGCGCATTCCTCCTCTTCCTGCTTAAAACAAAAACATCAGACGGCTTCGCCAACCACAGATGTATCTTTTTCGGCACTCAAAACACAAGAGGAAAAGGACTTTGAAAAAGATAATAGCTCTCCATTTAATCTAAGTACAATCTGACAAACTCTCCTTCATACCAGTTATGCATTTCTTGCAGTTCTGCTTTATTAAGTTTCATTTCATTCCAGCAAGGACCAAATTCTACGGTCCAAATATTATGCAGGAAACTGAAGAAAAACAACCGCACTGTGTTCAAAGATGAGGCCAAATCACTTGTGTATTTAAGCTAAATTGAAACCATAACCATTATACAAATGTTTCACTGGGAAATAATACATCACAACAAGTTAGAACATTTGTTACTAATCATGAAGTTTGGACAATACAAATTGCCATATCAAAGTTTATGACACAACAAATGACAGATGTATTAAGTAATAGCATGACCTACAATTTAAGAAAACAAAATACTAAACTGTGATACAACAAATTATGTAAAACATGGATTCTAACCAGGTCGGTTTTAAGAGAAAATGGTTGCTGCCAGGACAGGATGTTGGGGGGCCAGACAATGGTATAATTGCAGCACCCCCTCCTTGACATGCACAGATTACGCCACCACCTTCTGGTGTCAAACCAGGGGTGTTAGCTGCAATCTAGAGGTCTTTGAAAACCTCACCTGAAAGAGCTGAGGTATTGTTGCGAAAATTTACAATAGCTCTTGAAACAAAAACAGGAAGTCAATCATCAGATACAGCCTTGAAAATGAAGACAACCTGCGAACAATGACTGTGTGTGTGTGTGCGTGTGTGTGTGCGCGCTGCACACAAGCGTGAGAATATACAAAACTGAACAGAATACCAACATTTAATACTCCTCCACTAATCCAACAAGCTCAATGATGAATGCATATCACCCAATCCTCAGTCATCAGTGTCCAGTCAGTTGGCAGTTTGAAAACCATGATCACATTGGCCCCATCTATGCCAATGAATGGCAAAAGAACTGAACTGTCCACATACACTTCAACAGCTGGATTTTCACTGTGTAAATTCAGCTTAGGTAACTGGGTTTAAGGGGACAATGGCAGGGTAATGTCGCACTACTTCTGGAAGAGAATAGCCTGACCTAAGAAGCATGAGGTTGAGGATTTTCAAAGGGGCAACCCTGGGTGGGGCAAACGGGGCCCATAAACAGACAGATCATGTGACCGCGAGGCGGCAGCGCCCTGTCGGGCTGAAACATGAACGGCGGCGAGCGCGCTCGTTACGCACGGCGCCTCCGACAGCCAGCTGCTCGGCGTGATCCGCATCGATCCACAGGGGTAATTCAATTAAAGCCGTGTGTTTTACCCCCGCGCCCTCATCAATAGCTGCTGTCCTGTTATTCAAAATGGGAAAGACCGAAAAAACAACCTGAAAGACACCGCCACCGACAGTTCACCGCCCAACGCGTCCCTGCTGTCACGCGCAGAGACGCGTGCAGACATACGCACGCACGCACGCGGACACACACATACACACATGTAAACACACACCCACACATACGCAAGCGGACACACATGTACACACACAGACACACATGAAGACACACACAGATGCAGACACGCATACACGCACGCACAAAAACACGCACGCACAAAAACACACACGCATGCCTGAACGCACACACACATGCACGTGCACACACACACACATGCACGTGCAGACACGTGCGCACACACACACACTCATGCGCGCCCGCACGCACGCACGCACGCCCGCACGCCGCACGCACACACACACACACACACACACACACACACACACACACACACACACACACACTGCCATAACAGCGGCCAATCGGCCTTACACAACAGACAGCTCAATCAGGGGAGGCCACGTGCCATCGATAGGTCCCTTTTTCACTTCCCTTCTGAATTATTGCACAACTCCACCAGAGTGGCAGCGGTGACGAAATGAACAGCCTCCCCTTCAGAAACCATCTCAGAAACGTCAGCGCTGCCAAAACGGCGACAGGAGAGTCGCGCCGGACGCCCCGAAACGCACGGGCGCACCCCCCAAATCAAAACTGTCACAACCCGAGCGCCCCCACCCTGCCGCTCACACAGTTGACTTTTCCCTTCGTCATACCGCCACCATTAATGCAAGACCCGGGCTTCCTTTCCCGTTTACACAAAGCGGGAGGGGGGGGGGGAGGAACATAAAACAAAAAAGACACATATCCTCGAGGATACGAGCACGGCACGAGCAAAAACAAACTGTTGCGGTTTGGCGAGCTGGCGCACCGGGCGTTACATAAGAAAGTACGCTTAGTACCGAAAACAGCGAGAAAAAAAATCCATTAAAAACGCGGCGTCGTCAGAACAATGAGTACAGACAGCGCGCCCCTGCTGTGGTAACGAGCTGTGCCATACAGTCTTATTTACAGTGCTCTCTTATCTGTCACCCAACAGCACGCAGGCTGCCAATTTGAAAGGCCAGACCAGAACTGTGTGTTCCCTCTCTCGAGTGGATGTGTACCGCACGGCACATTTTTTTATCAAGCCGACACACACACACAAAAAAAGGGCTTGGGCTGCAGCCAGGAGCGCTCTGATATACGCAACGGCACAGTGAAGCGCCGTGATTGGCCGGGCGAACGCACAACGGGGCTCTTTCCTGATGCGTGTCCAGATCGGGGAACGGATGAGGACAGCGTCCTTTGTGTTGTGTTTGTGGTTGGGTTTGAGTTTTGTGTCGTGTTTTTGTTTGGGTTGTGTTGTGTTTGAGTTGTGTTTGGGTTGTGTTTGAGTTGTGTTTGGGTTGTGTTTGGGTTGTGTTTGGGTTGTGTTGAGAAAACACAAAAAAATCTTGTGAAAACAATACAAGTATGGTGATACAAAAATGAACATTTACCTTTTGTGAAACATTCTGGTTTACTGCGACTGAGGGACATTTGGGAAATTTAAAAAAAAAAGGCCAGAAGTAAAAACAAATAAATTCAACAAAGAAAATAGATTTCTGTCAAACAACCCCACCCCTGTGAATAAGGCATACAAATCTACTTCCCTCAAGCTCTGCAAGTAACCCAGCTTTGTTTTCTCCTACTCTCTCTCTCTCTCTCTCCTGTTTGCAGACACAACAACAGCCCCTCCAGAAGATGAGACAGGGAGAGCTTTCCGTTGTGAGAACAGCAAATTTTCTGTTCCCACTGTTTTCAACAGACTTCTGGAAAGGCTAAACTCCAAGCCTTGAGCCCCACGCCTCACTCACAGACATTCTGTGGGAGACTGAGTTGACCTCAACTTCAATCACTTTCTGAATTAAAGAAAAAGGAGCAAAGCTCTTGTCTTCAAACATAAGCATATTTCAGAAGATGCCAAAGCAACATAGAATAAGTGCATATGGATCCACAGAACACAGGATGGATATGATATAATTCTCAAAGTGTCAGCTATCCATAGCCCTGAACATCTAGTTGATTTAGTTCATACATTACGTTATGACATGTCATGAACTAGAAGCGAGGTATGATAACTAATGCACATTGTTTACCAGTTTCTGAAACCCTACAATAAACAAAAAGGGAAATACAGCCAATCCCTACTATAGCTCAGCGCAATGTGCAACACACACATCGCAAAAGCTGAGAGATAATATGCGACGTCCAGCCTGATTTCGAACTTCACTATCTCAATCACACTCAGCAATATTGTTTGATGCAGGTCTATAGCTACATCCAGCTGAGACTTAGAAGTTAAAGAAAACTTAGTCTTTTGGGAAAAAATTCTAGAAAAGAAATAGTTAGGTGCTTCCACCCCCTTTATCCTTTAATTGCAGTAAAACAATGTAAGAAGTTTCCTAGAGTCCTCTAGACCAAATGATGTGGGACTGCGAGAAACAGGAGGTGGGGGAGGGGCATTGACAGGAAGCGTAAGGTTCATTGGTGTGAAACTACAGGAAGTGGGGGCCTTTTTAGGCAGCAAACTCCACTATTAAAGCTTTCCTTGAAGCCTCGGATATAAATAGCAGCTCTGTCTCAAAGTTCAACATCACACACACAGATATACTGAAACACACGCATGCACGTGTGAGCACACACACACTGGCGGCCCCATATATATCGGATCCTATGGCACCTGCTTCCAGGCATTTTCAAGGGCAATTCCAGAGAGAAAATAACACACAGGAAAGGGAATGGGGTAAAAGTAACAATGCTTCACAGTGTGACTGGGTGTTATACAAATGGCTAATTGCCTTATGCGCATGAAACAGACATGTACATTCCCCCTCTAAATAATGCACAAAAATACACCCCACACTGACACACACACACACACACACACACACACACACACACACACACATATACGTACACAACACACACACATACTTATACTTGGGGGGAAAGAGTCTTTGAAGGGCTTCAATGAACTAGATATTCAGTCATGTACAGGGCTTCTCTAAAGTGTGGGTAGTTGGTTAAGCAGACACTCTCACACACAAATAGAAAAAAATTACAAAATGCAATCGTGTCATGAAAGGATGGCTCTCTCTCTCTCTCCCCTTTTCCCCTCTCCTTCTCTCTCCTCAATCCCCCTCCTCCTCCTCTTTCTCTCTTTGCCTATTCCTCTCCTTTTCCTTCTCTGTCTCTCTTTCTCCCTCCTCCTCTTTCACCCTCTGTCTATTCCACTCCTTTTCTTGCTCTCTCTCTCTCTCTCTCTCTCTCTCTCGCTCCCTCCTGCCCCAGTGTTAAAGCAGGCCACCAGACACCCAGAACGTTAGCGGCTCTCTCCTGCTCGGCTGATCGATAGGCAGCGCGGCGGCTGCTTTATGCCTGAGCCTGGGCCTGGTGGAGGAGCAGACCACAGCCATCCTCCACAGCCCACGGTGGGCCCCGCACCCGCACCGCTTAACTGTGCTGTAAACGCCTTTACTGCTAATGAGTCTGCGGAAGGATGGCCCACTCTTTACGTTCAGGGGTTACAGCCACCAAGCCACCCCGGGCGGGACAGAGCAGGGCACGTTCTCAGCTTCCTTTGTGGAGTATCGTTAAAGCGCTGGTGGAACCCCAAGACTTTATTCTCTTCTCTGGCACTGGCTTTTAATCCTTTGAAGAGTTTTGTAGTGTTCTAGAATTGTGGAGTGTTCTAGAACTCCATTACTTTCAGTTACCATTCGTGATTATTATATCAGCTTTAGAATGCTCAGTAGTGATTGTTATATCAGCATTAGAATGCTCAGTAGTGATTGTTACATCAGCATTAGAATGCTAAGTTGTGATTGTTACATCAGCATTAGAATGCTCAATAGTGATTATTACAACAGCATTAGAATGCTCAGTAGTGATTGTTACATCAGCATTAGAATGCTCAGTAGTGATCGTTACATCAGCATTAGAATGCTCAGTAGTGATTGTTATTTCAGCATTAGAATGCTCAGTAGCGATTGTTACATCAGCATTAGAATGCTAAGTTGTGATTGTTACATCAGCATTAGAATGCTCAATAGTGATTATTACAACAGCATTAGAATGCTCAGTAGTGATTGTTACATCAGCATTAGAATGCTCAGTAGTGATCGTTACATCAGCATTAGAATGCTCAGTAGTGATCGTTACATCAGTATTAGAATGCTCAGTAGTGATTGTTACGTCAGCATTAGAATGCTCAGTAGTGATCATTACATCAGTATTAGATGCTCAGTAGTGATTGCTACATCAGCATTAGAATGCTCAGTAGTGATTGTTACATCAGCATTAGAATGTTCGGTAGTGATGGTCACATCACCATCAAAATGTTCAGATAAAAGTATTCTAATTATGTATTTGTGACCTTAAAGAGTTCATGTGCGACAGGTTTAATTGCACTCATATTTTCAGCTTGGCTCCACCTTCTACGGAATTTTTTATTATTTTTGCTTGGGTGGGTACAGTAGGTGTGTCCATCTCATTTGCATAAAGTATTCTCTAACCAATCAGTCGCCGGCAGTGTTTAGTTTCATATTGATCTGTAATAGCTGGCAAGCCGACTTTGAAAATTAGCCATTACAAATAAAATGATACTGTATCTGATTGATCTCTATGATGTAGAGGTAACCTGAAAAGGGTACGCTGACATCACAATTGGGGCGGGGCCAGAGTGGACTGCAGAATTCTTTTTTCAAACGTTACAGGCAGCAGAACACACTTTTCTACCAGAATGATATTATTTCATAAATGTTAAAGTAATGGCATGAATTAAAATGTTTCACTATAACATGGCATACAAACACATTTTACCCTGTGTAATTACCCTTTAAGGAGAGTTCACCTCGCTCCACAGCACGTTTTTGAACTCTGCTTTGTTAGAACTCGTGATTGTTAAGGTGCGAAAAGGCCAGTGTGTGTCTCCAGAAGCCTCGTTTAGCTCCATTTAAGCACAAGAGAGGAAATTGCGCTCCGTCAAAGCAATCTGCCTGCAAACACAAAAAGGCGGAAGGTGCTGTACCTTGACAGCAAACCCGATCAAAGCCAATTCATACTTTAAATTCTAATTAATCCTCGCCCGTTTCCCTCTGCCAAGATAAAAGTAATTCATTACTTTTCATGTTTGCTAGTTGTGATTCAAGCAATTATTCAGGTCAACTTAGCATCAAAGGAAATCAGAGACACACAATCAGAAGCGAACCTCCAATCCTAGAATGCCCAGTGATCACCTACAAGCCAGAAAGACATGCATTGATAACAGCACTGTATTTGTATTTAGAAGCGATAATTTCACCTCGCAGCTATGTTCTACAATACAGATCTCCTGACACTACTGGACTTATGGGTTAATTACTGGGCTTAACTTTACTTTTCACACATATTACACTCTTAAATATCATCAATGCCACAAATTTCTATTCCCAACAACAGCAAATTAGTGCTTTATTAGTTAAAAACTTTATTAGTTGTTGCATTCCAAGATATTTAAAATTCAATGACCTTGATGAGCTGTTAAATGTGTGAACAAACCCAAAATAGCAAATAAACAAAAAATCAATGTTTTGCCTTTTTTTGCATCACACATAATATCACACATTTATTCCATTTGAATATTTTTTTTGTTGGGGGGTTTGATCCCACAATGTTCTGGCCACAACTCCACTTGCAGTTTTCTGGAAAGTTCTCCCACCACTGAGCAGACCCACCACGCCATGGGTTGAGCAAAAGGCATGTTTTATAAAGCCAATACAATGGTGCACACCTCAGTCTCCAAAGGCCAGAAGCACACTTTGTGCAGTGCCTCCATAGGTCAATAACCTGTAAAGATTTAGCATTTAGGGCCCATTATTTCCTGCCTTAAAATCACACGTTGTCAGAGCGCCTCGGTGGTTTATTAAGCTCAGGATCTGCGGCCCTGGAGGGGAGCGGGCCGAGGAATCAGTCAACGCAATGACCTCCAGAGAGGCAGTGTGAGAGAGGAGAGTCAACACCAACATCAATCCCACAAAAAATCAACAAAGCCCCTCAAGAAAGAGGGAGAGAGGGAGGGAGGGAGGGAGGGAGGGAGAGAGAGAGAGAGAGAGAGAGAGAGAGAGAGCGTGTCTCGAGGCGATTTGCATCTAAACAATGAGGCCGTTCTAACACATAGTCCATCATGAGAGACTGTCTTTGTTTACTGGTTAGTGCCTGGCTAACCACTTTACCAAAAAAAAAAAAAACCCACACACGCACACAGTACATCTAAAACCAAATGCATTCATCAGATGGTGTAATCTGAAAACATCTGATATGTACATTATGTACATACCTTCAACACACCTGAAGCACGGAGCTAGTAAATACCTGCACAAAGACAAAAACCTACTTATATATTCACCTGGACAGACAAAAACAGCTACAAATCCAAAATAAAGCAATTAAGATATGTATAGCAACTTGAAAGGCTACCAATATAATTTAGTTTATTGGATGTTAGGCTTGAGATATTTGGAAATTTGAAATAACTTTAAGGCAAGTGTTAAAATTAAACGATAATCAAGAATTAACTAGCCATTAGATGACAACGTATTTGGCTTGCTTGGTTTTAATACCAAATGTTGGCCAGATGAATAAGCACAATCCTCTTTCCACACCTAAAGAAATGACAGTGAGAAGGAGTGATAGACAGAGAAGAGAAGAGAAGAGAGAAGAAAGGTTGCTCCCATAAACCTCCCTCCCTTACAAAAGTGGACAGTGAGCCGGCTCATTAACTTCCCCACTAACACTTTTTACAACGTCCCCATGCATTCCAGCCTCTCCAGATATCCTCTTCCTCCAGGTCTAAATCCCCCAAACACCCTTCCCATACCCAACACCCCCTAAAACCCCAACACCAAAACCCCACACCCCCACCTCTGACAAACTCACACTTCTCTTCACAAGGCCCCCAGGTAGCATCAGTCTTTAACTCATCCCCCATTAGGACCACTTGAATATCTTAACCTCACATTATTTCACCGATTTCAAAAACACTGGCTTTGGGCATGCTGCCTGCTTGCAGCAGCAGCAGCAGTGCAGCCAAGTAGACCAGCAGTAACGGCACAGAGCCTGCACTTACACCCTTCCTCCCACTGGACCTCGTAGTAGGGGTAAAACATCCATTGTGCATCTTGGTTATTTCCAGATGGCTTTAGGATCACTTTGATCTCTCCCCTTCTTTAAACATGAAAGCCCCACCAGCGGTACTGCGTGGCACTTTATTCTCCCTGCGTGTTAAACGCAGAGCTTTCAAAGAGACTTTCACCGGAGACTTCATTTTCCGTCGATACGATTTGCACAGCGGTTCTAAAATCCGCGGTGAGAAATTGGTACGGAAGTTTCCCTTAGCTACAGTCAAACTAGATTTCGTCCACAGGAACACTAGAATAAAACGCACGCATCGTTTCGCTTTAAATGCACTTGCGTAAACGTCCAAGTTATTCCCCAATGGAAGAATGTAAACTATCATTTGCCCTCAATGATACATGGATATATAAGTTGACATAATATAATTTAATTACAAAATGCTATTACAATTCCTAGAAATGAAACATAAAGCCAAATAATAACATCTAAACTTCTAGGTTCAAAACATTTTTTTTCCTCTTTTTGTTACCCAATACAGACATAGCATATAACACATAATTGATTATATGCAACCAGACATGAAAGGGTCTGTGAATGCAAAAATTCACAAGATACTACACATTACCCACAAATGGGAGAAGGACCATCCTTATAACCTACAGTCCACGGTGGTCTGTGGGGCATGTCGCTACACGGTGCTTGTAGCCGGGCTTGCCACCCAAGAGGCAGAAGAGATGGGCGTCCACAGGTGACAGGTTTAGTTCCCATACACGACACTGCCACTGCATTTTGAAGCTCGACAACTTAACTGGAAATGCATAAGCAAATATCCTGCTCTCAATATATCAAGAAGTCAAAATGTAAGCAACAGAGACCATAGATGTATAACTAAGCCTAGATACACATATCGGCTTGGGAAGCAACCTGTTGCTGATAAAAAGGCCAGCTAGTAATATTTTTTTAAACGCTCAGAGGGCATAATCTCTTTAACACAAACACAGCACTGCAGGGAAGGAGGGGAGTTGGCAGTGACTAATTTGACAGTCCAGGCAGCGTAAGGAAAGGCCAGCAGCTGTGTATGTCTGGGCCTCTGGCTGCAGGAAGAGGAGCGGGTCTGACCTAAAAGAAATAAATAAAATATAAATCCATACTGGCCCGAGGGTGCTCTCCAATCTATTTTCTGCTCAGCTGGTTTTAAATGAAGTTATTATGAGTCATTAAAACACCCGCAAGCTGGTGGAAGTCAGCCAATTACAATTTAAATTTAGCCACTCTTTACAACCTGCCTCCTACATTTTTATTGTGAACCCCCCCCCCCCACGCCCGCCACCTCCTCCCTCCTCAGTACTACCACGAACACCATAAACACAGGACAGCTTTTTAGTCCTACATCCACATAAACACAGAACAAGTCTTTTTATTTTTTTCATCACAAGTTTAACTTTTACAGCGACGTTCTCCAACGCAGGCAAATTAATGTCAAGTGATTTCAGAAGCTTTAATTTTATTTTGAGTACAAGTGAACAAAAGATGTTTTGTGTACAAATGATTAAGAGGAAATGCAATCCTAAACGGCTTAAACAAGGAATTTCAGTAAATGTGGGAAACTCACAACATTGAAACTCAAATGTGGTAAAGTTAAAATCAAGAAGACACTCGTTTTAAAACTGAAATGTCATGGTCCTAGCTTAAAAAAGTATTTGTTTTCTAGTGTGTCACCTAAATACCCCGTTGCCTACAATTTAGACTGACTCTGAGATACTGTAACTGATTTTGCTTCTCTGTTGCTTTTTCCACATTTCCAGAGACCTGAGGTAAAAACATGTCTATAAAAAATCAGACATTTTTTGATAGAGGTTCAAATTAAACATTAACTAGATCTTCTCTGAAGTTTATTTTTGCAGTAAATTATTTTGAGTCATAAAATCACACCAGAATCAGCAAATTACTTTTAGATCAAGAAAGATACGGATATCAACCCTGACCACTTTAAAAACAGGTGTGTGTGCTAGCATACGGGCATGCCCACATTCTTGCACACACCTAAAAGCCATAAAAAAGGGACAGACATTTAAAATGTGCGAAAAGTGCTCACCAATAGAAGTACTGAACCCTTCTTCTAAACAAGACACTGTCTGACCTCCTATTCAGACAGTCTTGCAGGAAGCTTCTATGAGCCTTTGTAATTAAGCCAAAAAATAAAAATAAAAATAAACAATGAAGCATGGTACCAGTAATCAATTTTCATGGCCAGTAAGTTAATTTATTTAACTGTAACTGTAACCAAGTTTGCTCATGATAAAATGACCAGGGACATTCTCACATCTGTGTACAGTGTGATATGCTGACATGAAAATGCCTTTTTTTCCAATTAATCAACGGGCATATGCTAAAAGCTAAATACCTTTGTTAGATTTTCGTTTCCATTTTCAGGATACTGTGAAGTGTTCTTTCTATTCAGATGGGAAAACTCTCCATAGTTTGCTTTGTTCAATTAAATAATCGACTTTCATCCACTTTCCAATCCAGAGACTGGCAGCACATATAGCCTACAGGCACAACCTGCAAATTAAATCAACTTTAAAAAACAGGATTTATTTATGTATATATTTATTTATTTTTGTAATAGGGAAAGGGGTCAAATTGATATCGGTGCATCTTTTCCGTTATGTCACTTTAAATTAATACCGCCAAACGGACTGTTACATGAAGTACAGACACGTGGATAATGGTGTCGTAGTAATACAATAACACGAAGTTTAGGATTTTCACCTTCCTTGTACAGCCGTCATTATGCCTATTGTAACCCTCTATCAAATTTCAGACAGTTATGACTGCGCCTCCCACAGTGACATGGCAAATACCTTTCATTAAAAGGTGTCAAACACAGCACCGCACGGTCACGTAACAATGAATTTAACCTGATCCCTTTAAACCTGACGAAGCCTTCACCTCGCGGAACGAGCGCGGCATTTTAATTCCTCACCCCTACCTCCCCACACCCCCCGGAACAAAGGAGACCTGCTTGCTTCTCAGACGCCGCGCTTGTGTATCATTTCGTTATTGTATGCGGGGGAAAGTTGTGTTTTTGATGTATCGCTTTTATTTCCAGCAGAACAAATTAATCCTCAGCCTTCCAGCAACGTTCTCCCTTTTGATGGGAGCCGCTCTGAGGACAAGGGGGGTGGGGGGTGGGGGGGATGATGAAGCGAATCCAAAATTCAATCGCCTCTGTTCGCTTTTAGAAAGCACACAGTGTACTGTACAGCCCATAAAACTCCAAAACAGCCTCCAGACGCTGCTGCAATCACCCTCCATCAAAACACTTTGTCTCGCATACAAAAATAAGACCCGGCATTGAGCTGAATACCAAATCAGCCCATTAGAACACAGGCCACTTGCTACTTAGCAACCAAAGGGATTTAAAGCCACAATACCACCAACGACAAAGGAATAAGATCAAGATCTTTTTAGAGGGCATTACAGCTGGCTTTAGCATTTTTTGTTTTA
This sequence comes from Conger conger, assembly GCF_963514075.1. Taxonomy (NCBI): domain Eukaryota; kingdom Metazoa; phylum Chordata; class Actinopteri; order Anguilliformes; family Congridae; genus Conger; species Conger conger. The sequence continues at coordinate 34,813,657 of NC_083772.1, read as the reverse complement.
ATTGAAAGCACTTGCAAGATGAGTTTTTAAAAAAGAGGTTAAAAACCATGAAAAAAAAAAATTAAACTGTGTCCTAAAACAACCTTCCAGACAAGACTGAATGCGTTCTTAAGGGAGAGAAAATGTCATAAATCATTGAAAATCAATGGGTGTTAACCTTGGTTTAAGCGGTCCTCCAGATCTGTAGCTAATGAAGCAAATTTGTGTAATTCATGTTAGCCCTTTTAGATTTATTCAAGATTTATGTATCTTGCTTGTGCTGTCTGAAAACGACTAGCAGGAGTCTGTGCTTAAATTCACTCGTGCTTCATATAGATTTTCAGCTTTTATTAAAGATAATTTTTATACATACTGGTTTCATTTACACAAACACACACACACACACACACACACACACACACACACACACACACAAACACACACATTCAGCTAAAGAGGACACACACATACAGCTAAAGAGGAAATGTCTGTGAAAAATAATTCCATCAGATTGACAATGCATGGCCACATGTCACACATATTTGCCATACTTGGATGAACAAAATGTGATGGAATGGCCACCCTGTTCACCCCATACGAACCCAATAAAAAAACATCAGGGCCAAAATAACTCATTCGCTGTGTGCGTTATACCAGCACATGGTCTCTGCGATCTGCGTGTGAACAGAATAAATATGATTTTACAGAGAAAGATTACTACGTAATACTATAAACATAAATAGCAAATAACTACGAAATGTTTATGCAATGTCTGGTATGAGAATCCCAAGAAGAAAATAAAACAAGTGAGCTATTGATATTGCTAACAGATCCCAATGGGTTTTCACCCGTTTTAACTGGATAATGAGTTTGAACATTAACACTTATCATACATGTGTCATGTTTCATGAATCACTACGCTCCATTTCTTTCTACTCTGTTGAGCTTGTGGAAAAAAATGGAAAAATCTAGCATTCATAATCATTTGCTGAATCTTCAATGCATCCACGCACATTTAAAATATATGGAAGCAAGCCCTTGGATCGTAGGCAAACAAACAACACAGGCAGCTTGTAATATATGCAGTTCTGAATACATAAAGTGACAGTCACTGTAGGCATGCAGCGCTTTCATCCATCTACAAACATAAAGAAAACAGTTGTGCCAATTTACAGTATGATTTGCTACTAAATCTAAAGTAACCTTAAACAGAAATGCATCAGGCAGGAAGCAGTGAATGAAACATGAGTATGCATATCTAGTGTAATAATCTGAGAAGACTTATTGCCAGGCTCAGTAAACCAGGCAATACATCACGCTATAAATCACAAATCACAATGGAGGCTACATTACATTATTACAATAGCACCAGCTATGAATCTGTAAACAGAGAGTGTAGAGTGTGCGTGCTTCAGTATGTGTACCTGCCTGCACTTTGTGGTCTAAAATGTCAGGGACCGCATCATGTCTTTCCCCCAGATAACTGTAAATCAAATCCTATCTGGCTATGTAAACATTTTTCTATACACACAATCCCCAGTTCATTCTTTGTGCAGGCTTAAGATTGGCCCCACTAAATTATGGTGCTGAGAAGTTGTCACTCATGTTTTAGCATGCGAAGAATTTGGCTCCTGTCCATCCTCCATATTTACGATTTGTGGACACGTTTCGATCTGCCTGACCTTCCAATTAAAAAAAAAAAAATTGCAATATGTCCCATGTAAAGCAACAGGCTGGCATCATTTTTCATTTTCACTACCAATAAAAGTGGTACATAAATATTGTAATAAAAAAAATCTGGTTTCACAAACAGTGTTTGTCATTTTGCCATGGATTCAATCAACATTTAATGAACTTACAATTTAGTGTTATTATGGCATTTTTCTTTTACGATCACAGGTTGGCGGGTTAATGTCGGTCATTGGTGAAATTGCCAGCATGTGTCTGCAAAGAAAATAATGCTAGCACTTTCATTTATTTCTGAGTCACAGACAAGAACAAACATTGAACGAATCCAGACCTTTGAGTCAAATGAGGGCCTTAAGTCCGCTCTTACAAACAAACCAAAAGAACATCAACATCATCAACAAACAAAACCTTTGCATCTCCAGCCATTATTTGGGATTTTATTTTAGCCCTTCACTATGCTTAGTGTTACGGTGACTATAGTGGGAGGCAATGGTGTGTAATGAGTGTGCAATCTTCACCTGTAAAGTTAAAGGTACTCATCAAAAGTAACACAGTTGGCTAATCAACTTAGGTTATTATCACTATAAAGGGAGCAAGAATGGAAGAACAGGAAAATAACCCGAATCCTGCAAAGGTAAGGTTTGGAAAGCCTTCTATACAAATCAGTCAGTGTTATTACACCCTATTGAGCCCTTGGTGTCAGCGTTAGTAACAAGCACAACCATCACCTCTAAGCTAGGAAAGGGAACAAACAGAGACTATGCGAGGACAGGAGAAAGGTAGCTACCCCAGAAAATAACGACAGGCTGCGTAATTGCATGTGAAGCTTCAGAAAAAGGGAAGAGATTTATGTCTCTCATTAAACGAAGCCGTGTTTTAAACACGGGTTAAATACCTATCACGGGTCAGGGAACATATTATGGGCTTTAAACCGCTGGAGAGACGTTGAGGCAGGGAGCCAAACGGAAGCCAAAGTGATTTTTATACGCCGACCGTCAGCTTTAATGATCTGCATTTGAGGGGCGGTGGGGGGGTTAAACTTGCCCCTTTCATCGGATAGCGCTTAATTTATAAACAGGGTCACGTCAGGTTATTCCTGCCCCTTCCTTTAACAACATTTGTGGTGGTTTTAATTTAAACCCCCCCCCCCCCCCCCGCCCCGCCCCCCCCTCTCCACTCTATTTTGGAATATTGGGCTTGGAGCGCAGTCAAGTTTCATTAATTTCTGGTCAGGGTACAGTATGTTCCTGGACAAACATCTGCGAGCGGCCATAAACGCTCCGGAATGCTGGCAGAACATCCAGACCTGCCGGCAGCCGATGATGTCATCACTCTCAGGGCAGGGCTGGAGCGTTGCCAAGCCGGCGTGCTCTCCAGCAGGGAGACAGACAACAAGTGAAAGCCTTTTACAGGGCCGGCGCTTTTCCCCTCTCCCCGAATGCCTGAAATATTTTGTGTTTTCCCCCCCTTTTTTTCTTAAATACCACTCCGTATATCACAGTGCACATACACAGTGTCTACATGGAATACCGGGGTGCAGGTCACAGGAGGACAGGAACACGAGGAGATTCGACCCTATGCCCCGGGTCTTTGGTCTTGGAGATACTAACTGGAATGTGCAGATTCAAAATATTATCATAGCGTACATTCCCAAGTCAGTCTTGCTTATTGTTTAATACTTACATTTGGATTGATTCACGTTGATTCACTTTGAAAAAAATGAATACTCATAAGAAATAAATTGTGAGTAAATCTGTGCCTTAGCTCAGATAAAAAACCCCAAAAAAGGTTCAATTAACCAAGAAACCCGAAAAAAACAGCACTTCCACTGATCCCTCTTTCATCAGAATCTTTGAACAGTTTCATCATAACCCCTGAATTGTTATTCAAGCAGCCCACGTTTTGCCTTCCCTTTATTTCACTTTATTCTGACATGCTTCATGACAGGAAGGTACACGCTTTAACCGAGCTACGTCTCGAGAAGAGAGCGGTTTGATTCAAGCAGACATTCAGACGTGCAGAACCGGTGGCTATGTTTTCATTCCATGCATGTTCAGGTGTGGAGGATGATTAGTGCTGTCATTTCTGTAATTTTAGCAGATCTTTGTTGAGCCAATCTTTGGGATTATATGTATCAAAAAGTATAAGAAATCTTTTCTTACACATTATCAACAATATAAGGGGAGCAACCGCTGTGCAAGAAAGATAAACAGATGGAGCTTGATAGAATTTACTGAGCCATCTTCAAAATAATAAAATAAAATCCAAATCAAAAACTGGAAAAAGGAGATTGCGCTTTTCGTCTTTCAGTAGTGTGTTAAATTATAAAGACCTAATGCTGCTGTTAAACTGTATCTGTGCCATCTGTCTTAAAATAAAACTGCAACAGATTTATAATTCAGGTGACAAGCACCTGCAACTAACTAAAACAACGTTTGTTCTCATTTCAGAAAATATATGAGGCCCATAAAATGCAAAAGGTGGTATGAAATAAAGTCTTATTTAACACAATTTTCCCAAGTTTCATCACCTCAAATCCCTGCAATCAAAAAACCACAAAACAGTCCAACACATGAATATTCATTAGCAACAACGTTCACTTTCCCCCTGAACTGAAAAGTGACCACGGCACCTCTCACTGTCTAGCTTTAAGGAATGTATGTAATTAAATGCGCTGGTCAGCTGGCCAAGGGAACACTGACGTGATATCAGGCTTCACCATTCGCAAGGGCTCCATATGTTACAGTATGTAGGTACAGGGTACAGCAGCACTACCACTGCTGGGTAAACACAGTAAAAACCTCTGAGGGAATATA